>NW_007728478.1:53502-56444 GCF_000696425.1 Galeopterus variegatus
CCGCAAGACAGTATTGGTGGGGATGTTTCAGTAACCTATTCTTTCCTTGCATTGGGGGAACGTTTTGTGAACATTACTTTCACAATATATGAGAGTTTTTAGAAATAAGAAAATGGGGGGGGGGTATTAACAATATATTTGTAAAGTAATTCAAAGTGATTTTGTTTTCTTTTTTAAAAATTTGGCTTGGGGGTAACATTTTCTTCCAGTTTTCCTTCTTTTCTTCTTATCTCTTGGTTTATTCTTAATCTCCTTTATGTTCTCCTTATCCTTGGACAATTCTTTAAGTGTTGCTCCCTAGGTGAGCACATTCATCCATGTTGGTGACTTTCCAAGCACAATGGGTATATGCTGGTGACTTTTGAAACACAATGGGTATATACATCTCTAGATTAGAATGCTCTCCTGCCTCCCAGGCAGTAGAGACATCCTCTACTCTACCTCCCACTAGCACCTCAAAGTCAAAATCAAACTTGCCTTCCACCTCCACCCCTGGCTTTCCAATTATAAATCTTCTTGGGTTCCCAGTCTCAGCAGATCATGCTGATCTCTTCCTTTTTATGATCTGCATGCAATCAATTACTAAATTCTGTCACTTCTACCTCTGATAAATCTGAAATGCACCAACTTCTTTCTATCCCAAACAGCCTACTGTAGTGGTTAAAAGCATTTGCTCTGAGTTAATACTTCTCTGGATTTGAATCCCAGCTTTGCCATGTACTACCTGCATGAACTTGGATAAGTAACTACTTATGAGCCCCCGTTTTGTTTTATTTTTGTTTTCTGTCTGAAATCAGTTAATATCAATACTGATTAGTGCTGTTATAAGTAATAACTGAGATCATGCAGAGTAAGTGCTCAACAGAGAGTCTGGCATGATATATGCTCGTAAAATTTCTTGTCCTTCAACATAATCTATACCAGATTATCTCTCCTAGGCTACTGCTGCATAGCTTTCTAACTGTCTTGTTTGTTTTGTTACCCACTCTAATCCAGCCATTTTTCACACTGAGGCTTTCTAAAATGTAAGCCTCATCAGGGCATTCCTCCTCTTAAGACCCTTGGTTCATTCCCCAGTGTTCTCAAGATAAAGTCCAAACTCCTATTTGGAGGGTAAAGAAGCAGTCATTCTTATATCTTGCAAATGAGATTGCTAATTAGTCCAGCCTCAGTGGAAAGCATTTTGGCAAAATCTACCAACCTGTTAATCACTAATACTCCATGACTCAAAAACTCTGTTTCTTTTGGGGTTTAATATATGTGCATATGTTTTAAATGTCTTAGGTACAAGTTCATTCTTTATGGTATTGCTTGTAAGGGCAAAAGATTGGAAATTAGCTAATTGTCCATCAGCAGATGACTGGTAAAATAAACCACGGTATACACCGGAGTGCCATGCAATGTTTACAAAGAATTAGAAATTGTGGCTCAATATCCAAAATATATTAAGTCCAAAAAGCAAGATGCAGAACTGTGCCTAGTATATGTTATTCTTTGATTTATTGCAACAGGGGTGTTTGAAATCGATGTTAGTACATTCTTGTGTGTGCATTTAATATCTCTGGAAAGACACAAGAAACTGTTAATGGTGTTTTCCTTCCAAGAGAGAAATGGATGGCTGGGGAGAGGACAAAAGGGAAACTTTTCATTGTATCTCCCTTTCATACATTTTTTTCCATGCACATGTGTTCAAAAAATATTAGAAAGGGAAACAAAGAGCTTTTGTGATAGGCAACCTTCAAATTCTTAAAATGCTCCTCTTGTCTTTGTCTCTTGAGCTTCATAAACTAAGCTAAGTCCCCACGTGGTCTTTCTGATGTGGTTCCTTTGTTGAGAACACTTTTTCCAATTTTCCCTCCACTGTACCCAGATTATACTTGGGAAGTTTTTATTTCTCCAACACCGTTTCCCAAAACCTTTTCCATGCTTTTAGGATTGAGTCAAGTATTTCTCCTATATACTCCAAAGCATCCAGGTCTTGCTCCTTGCACTTAGGAAATTCTTTTGTAGACCATGGATTACCCACATTTGAGTCATCTGGAGTATGTGAGTATTTCTCCTATATACTCCAAAGCATCCAGGTCTTGCTCCTTGCACTTAGGAAATTCTTTTCTAGACCATGGATTACCCACATTTGAGTCATCTGGAGTATGTGATAGAAAGGCATACATCTGAGCCAAGAGCTAGCTCTGTTGACTCAGAATCTGGTCTTTTGGCCCCCTGGAGAATTTTAATTTTCGAATGTTTTTTCTGCACACTAAGCTTGCGATTACACTTGCTGGTTTTCTCGTCTGTCTCTTTCCACTAGGCTGTCAGCAGGACTTGTGTCTTCGTCATGTTATGTACTTAGCAATAGGGTGTTCAGTAAATGTTGAAGAAATGAATGTCATCCTCCTGAATATGACTTTAGATAGGCCAGCAAATATCATTCTTATAATACCAAATGTAGACACTAATGGTAAAAGCAGCCAAATGGCTTACCTAAGACCATGCAGCAAATTTAGACACAGAACCTGGAGTCAAAGGCAGTCCTTCCAGTTCCTGTGCTGATGTTCTTTTAGGGATGTATAGTCGACCTGGAGATAGTTTCTTTAAAGTTGTATTTTAAATTCAAGTTATTTTTATATTAGAAAGAAAAGAAAGGAAATAAGATATAGCATGTCCACCAGGTAATTTGAATGCTATCCTGAGATATAAAAGCATAACACACAACTAGACATTTTATATAGGCATTTGACAGACAAAAATATTTAAATGTAAATATTTAAATTATGAGGAACAGTTGTCATTTCAGGTTTACATTCCTAATAGTATATAGCTATTCCCCATATGAATTTGGCTCAAAAAAATTATCATTTTGGGCAATTCTAGCCATTCTGAGATGATAGCCATGAAACACCTTGTTTATTAAATTCTGTTGTAGATAAAGGTGCCAAAAATAA
>NW_007728478.1:57700-59166 GCF_000696425.1 Galeopterus variegatus
TTAATCTGCTTGTTAACTTTAAATCATAAAGTTCCAAAGATATGTCTTTTCTGAAACTGATTCATGTAAATACCATTCTTTAAATGACATCTGACCAATATCTAACACAATAAAGGCCATCTACCTAGGTACTATTCTGTTACGTGGGAAATTTCTTTCCAAAATTGATGAAGAGAAACCAAGTGTATATCTTAAATTGTCAATTTTGTACTAAAAGCATAAATCAGAGACAAATTCAACAAAATCCTCTTGCTTTTATTGTTTCAGACACTGTAATTTATAACTTCAAGCAAAACATTTCATGGAATAATTAAATGTATCTTGATATGATTTAAGTAACATAGGGCACACAAAGCATAGAAGACCTTAAAATTGTTCATCATTGCTCATTTATTTTCTAAACAATGTCATAATGTAAGTTTCTTTGACTTTTGGAATACTTACATTGCCTGCCATCACACAGCAAGTCTACTTTTAGATTTGTAGAGAAAAGAATGCTGAAGTCCATTTATCTCTTGGGAAGGGTTTGCAGCAGGGAATAGGAAATCACTTCTCAATTGAAGTTTTTGTTTTGTTTTGTGTTTGTTTTTGTTTTTGTGACCAGTAAGGGGATCGTAACCCTTGGCTTGGTGTCGCCTGCACCGTGCTCAGCCAGTGAGCACACAGGCCATCCCTATATAGGGTCTGAACCCACGGCCTCAGTGCTCCCAGCGCCGCTGCACTCTCAGTGCCGCACTCTCCCGAGTGAGCCACAGGGTCGGCCCTATCAATTCTAATTAACATAATTTATATATCACCATAGCTCTCTCCCTTCTTTCTTGCTTTGACTTATGCATAACTTTTCTATTTACCTAAATGATTTTAATAAGCTTATAATAGAGACAGGGAACATAATAAGATCCATTATAATTTATCTAGTCCACCAATTCTTAGAACATTGTTAGCAGCAGCATCAAATGGGAATTCCTTGGAAATACAAATTCTTGGGGCTGCACCCAAAACCTACTGATTCAGCAATCTGTGTTTTAACAAACTCTCCAGTTGATTCTAATTCATACTAAAGTTTGAGGCCCACTTATCATTCTAGAGTCCAAGCCAGGAACTAAGAAATAAGTTGGGTGGGTATGTGAATGTACAGGGGTGACAATGAAGAGAAAACTGATCTATGGGTTGAGAAAAGTTGCAAGAATTGAATACACAAACTATCTCTAAACATGAATGTAACAAAGATCGAAGAGTATAAGCTGTGTAGTTAAACACAGCTGGTTTTGATTCCTGGAAGTTCTGCTGCTAATGAACTATCTGACCTTTCTGAATGTGTTCAACCCCTACTAGTCTCAGTTTGCTTATATGTAAAATAGGAAGAATAACATTGCTTTGAGCACTAAATGAGAAAATGTATAAGAAAGAGCTTAGTGTAATGACTAGCATGAGACATATAAGTATTAATTTTAACATATTGTTCA
>NW_007728478.1:59426-61225 GCF_000696425.1 Galeopterus variegatus
TCCCAGCAGTTACTGTAAGAAGATAAATACAATAAGTTACATAGCTTTGATTGGAGTGATGATCCCCATCCCTGGATACACATTTGAATTGCTTGGAGAGCTTTGAAAAAATACCAGTGTTTGAGCCCTACTGTCAGAAATTCTGGTTTAATTGGTCTGTAGTGGGGTACTGGCATCCATATTTTTTGAAGTCCTCGGGTGAACCTAAAGTACAGACAGTGTTTAGAAGTACTGAATTAAAGCAGGGCTTTTCAAACTTGAATGTACATAGGAATCACCCAGGGAGCTTGTTAAAATGCTAGTTCTTACTCTTGTGAGGTGAGATCTGAGATATTCTAAGAATTCCCCAGGTGTCAGGTACTTTGGATAACAAGGAATTCAGTCTTGGGAAATATATGCAAGTTCCAAGGGAGAAAGGAACATTTTTCTCCCTTTAGTTATTAGGAAAATAGAACCAGAATGCAGCAAAGCATGTACTTACTTTATGTGGAGGAATGCCATCACTACTGACAGCTTCAAGCAAAGTAAAAGTATGTCACACTTTGATTATGTTTTTTTATAATTACTTAGTTTTATATTTTTATATTTGGGATATGGATTTAGGTTCTGTACTGAATAAAAGCCTTCAATATCTTTGCTTTCTCTTTCAAGAAATTTAAAAATAGACTAACTTCTCTCTCTTTTTTTTTTTTTTTTGGAAGAGAAGGAGATCTAATATTAGGTCTTGATGGCACATTTAAATATTAGAAATAAATATATCATTATCAGAATTAGTTTCTGATGAAGTCCTTTCTTTTGAATATGCTATACCAGTTTCCTCATTTATTGAAGGTAAAATTCCAAGTGTTCAGAACAATGAAGTTTATGATAGCAAAAGCAAATTATACAACTCTAAAATGCTAATAAAGGAATAAAAGTTGAAGATTGATAACGTTCTAATCTCAAACAAAGGACTATGGTGATAATATTTTCGCAGAGAGTGAACTCTGTTGAGAATGAAGTATAAAGAGATTATGTAGAAGAATATATTTTTTTAGAATTATTGTCTCTTCTTTCACCTCACTCTTTCTTTCTTTTTCTTTCTTTCTTTCTCTCTTTCTCTCTCTTTCTTTCTTTCTGTTTCTTTTTTTTTTTTTTTGAGAACAAAAATAATAACCTTAGAAGAATGCAGAGTGGCTATTTTGAGGTTAGTAACTTAATAAATTTAGTACAAGAATCAAGCTAGAAACAATGGTCAAAACATTGTATCACATCCTAGTAAACTCTATAGTAAAACAAATTTCAGTCTCTGAAACCTACTAAAAGCAACTAAAAAGCTTAAAACAAGACTCCCAAGGTGTCTGTGCTCTATCTAAAACTTATTCCCTATTTTAGAGTACAAAATGAAAATAAGAATAAGTGCGGCATTTTGATTCTTGAAAAACAGTTCACCTGGCATATTGGGGTCATGGTGCTGAGCATCCTGATTTGTGACTCTTAGGAGTTAGAATGTGCACGTAAGAAAAAAGTGGGTCAGAATGGGAAGCCTATAAGAACACTCTTCTTGCAGTTTACTGCAGTTCAAAGTTGCTGGTAAGGACGAGTAAAAAATCTGAGCTTTTAAACAGTGGAATATTCTGTCCTTTACAGTGAACATGTTTGTTTTATTTTGTTTTTAATGTAAAGATGGCAGACCCTTATGTTAAGACAATGCCCAGCTGGTCAAGTCAACCATGTGCATCAGAAAGTGGCAGAATACGGAGTAACACACAACCTCAATATGGGCCATAATAAAGTAGCTGTTCATCTGTGGTCAGAGA
>NW_007728478.1:61885-63565 GCF_000696425.1 Galeopterus variegatus
GGAGTAACACACAACCTCAATATGGGCCATAATAAAGTAGCTGTTCATCTGTGGTCAGAGAGCACCATGAAAGACCTTGAGTTCCTTCACTTTATTTTGCAGAAAGCCATCGGACAGCTTTGCATCATCCAGCTCTATCAATCAAGGACCTCAACCGCTGCTCACTGCTGAAAGCTTTCCTGTTTGGCTCTGTTTTTTCATAGACAGCTCAATAACTTGTCTGTGGAGCTGTGATAAATGTGCCATGTGCTTCTAAACTGTCTCTTTAACACTGGACTGCATTTCAACTTGTAATGCTTGTGACTAATTGCATGTATCAAAAGCTTTTTATTTATTTCTAATGATTATCCAATGGGCTTATCATTTATATTTCTCACTTCTCTTCATAAAGTGGTTTTATTTAAAAGTTGCACACAGCAGACTGTCAGCTAACTTCTAAAGTAGCAGCTCTTTCTCAATGAATAAGCTGTCGAGTTAAGAGAACATTATTGGCAATTCCTAGTATATAACCAGAGCAAGTGCCAACTCCAAATGATTTTTCTTTTTCTTTTTGTGATCACCACACATCAGCCATAGTTTTAAAAACCAACTTTATGGCCACCTGCTGTGGCTGTCGGAACAGAAATTTCCTAGTGGTTTTGTCCTGTTGTATAAGAACAGTAGTCAGGATCACAAAACCTTCTTATTTGGGCACAATTGCCAGTTTCTGCTAAGGAGGCCTAGAATAGAGCTATTATAGTAAATGAATAACTTCTCACTTTGAAAAAAGGTGGTTCTTTCAGATCAGGTTGGAGGTCAATGACAGTGCAAGGAAAGGAAGCTCATATTGCAGCTGTCTGCAAATGAGCTTTTCCTACAGATACTGTAAGGAAAAATAAGAGTCTGGTGGGGAGGCTGATCTTCATCTAATCTGTAAAAACATATATTTTAAAAAATAAAAATATGCATTTTTTTCTTATGCTTAAATTGTACTTTTGAATAGAAAAATATACATTTATCGTTATTAAAGGTTGTTCATATTAAGAATGAAAATTCTTCTTTCTTTCTAGTCCATGGCTAAAGTGCATTAGCGAGGTATAAGTAAATAACCATTTAAGGTTGCTATTGTTTTTTGGTTGTTATTTGTGTACTAAATGCTTGGGTTTGATTCATACATTGATTCAGTAAGCTGAAGAGATAACTGCTTGTCTGCATGCCTGAGATTTTAACGCTCCAAGAATGTGAATTTTAATGAAAATCATACACATTTAATGCAGGTAAATGGAGTAAGTTAAGAGGTAGAATAACCCATTTTTTGAAAGATAAAGAAAAAAACTTTCATTACAGACTTTTATTCTGAAGCCATTTCTTTTTTCACTGTAAAAATCCTGTCAAATAAATGAAATGAAAAGACAGGTGCCATTTACTACTGTGAATCAGAATAAGTCAGCCTCAGTCATTGGATCTGTTAGAAGAAAAAAAGTTACACATAAAATTAAGAAATAATCTACATGAAGTTCTGGAATACATTACAGAGTCCTCTCTTATATAGCAACCTGGTGAGTGGACTTTACCTTTTTTGAATTTATAAATTAGGAAATCAATTCAACATTGCATTAAACATACTTTAATGGAATGTTGAATTGCTAAATCATCATTTTGAGAAGAAATCAAATAATTTTCTCCTTCTTTACTCTACCC
>NW_007728478.1:64006-66316 GCF_000696425.1 Galeopterus variegatus
GAATTGCTAAATCATCATTTTGAGAAGAAATCAAATAATTTTCTCCTTCTTTACTCTACCCATAAGCCATTTCCCTAAAGATCAACTATAGAGGGTAGCATCTGTGGAATAATATTTAATGTTCTATTGTCTAATGAAATTTGAATCATAGTATTTACTTTAGAGCCAATTTTTTAGAATTTGTTTTTAAATATCAGAGCTAACTTATGCTGTAATTCTAATTTTGTTTGGTTTGAACAGTTTGGTTCTGCTGGAGCAATTCCCCCAAAACTGCTGAGTTATAGGAGGAGGCAATCTGGAATTAAATGTGTCACAGATAATATTTAAAATGTGGGTATCTAAAGATATACTATTATAGAATAATTGTTTGCCATTAAAATTGAATAAAACGTTAAAATTAATGTAGGAGTCTATAAATTCCTATTGCAGAATGAGCAATAGATTCTAGGACATGTTTATGGTAGAAGTGGAGCTGTGTCAGTTGGTGTCTGTGGGCAGGCAGTGGACTGGGTGCTTGCCCTGAGCTCTATCCCACTTCTCCGTGGTTCTGCCATTGCTACTATTTCAACATCAACAACAGAAGAAGTCATTGCAACCAAGTATTCCCTACAATTCAGATATAGCAATGAAAATACTGGAGCATTTTCTTTCTTCAGGCTCATACACCAAGGTTGTCTATTTTGCTCAAGCCAGTCACAGTAAAGGTAATAAACTGCTTCCTCTAATGCTTTCCATTGACAACGTTATGGCTTGGATCATTTGTTTTCATGACCCACAAAGCAAGGACAGAAATCTCTGAGGAAGAAAGAGCATCTGCTGCTTCACTCTTTTCTGGGCTTCAAGGTTTGGCTCTGGCTGGGAACCTTTTTCTTGCAGAGGAAGTTCAGGAGACTGGCCTGTCCTGAGTGAGAGTCCCATCAGCTGGTAGTGGCTCCAACACTGATGTGTTGAGGAGTCTTACGTTATGTCTGGGCTCAGGAAGAAAGGCTGCCACAGTATATTAGTGATGAGCAAGGAACAAGGTTCCCTGGGGAAAGGATCAGGGGATCAGCACTTGACAATTTGGTAGGTGCTAAAATAAAATGTATATGTATGAGGCAGTGTGTTGGTTGGATGAAACCTGACATTTAAATCCCAGCTCCACGATCTGTATCATCCTGGTTAGCTTCTTTGAGCTTTATTTTCTTTATCTCAAAATTAATAGTAATAATTTAAGGAACTAATATATGTAAAATGTTTTTTGAATTGTAATATTGCTATACAAATATTAGGTACTATTAAATTATTTCATGGCGAATGAGAGCCTTGGAAACTATCTAGAAACACCCCCTTCATTCAGAGGTCAAGAAACTGAGCCTCA
Organism: Galeopterus variegatus; assembly: GCF_000696425.1. Taxonomy (NCBI): domain Eukaryota; kingdom Metazoa; phylum Chordata; class Mammalia; order Dermoptera; family Cynocephalidae; genus Galeopterus; species Galeopterus variegatus. The sequence goes on from NW_007728478.1 coordinate 65,367, forward strand.
GGATGGTCAATGGTCACTTTCTCAGGTTCACGGGGCTCAACTCTCTTGAGCTCAGCCCAGATCGCATTTCATAAGATCACAAAATGTGCATGTGAGCTGCCTCTTCTCCATTCCTAGCTTTTGGCAGACATTGTTCATTGATCAAAACATTGTTTCTTGCTGGGTATAGACATGATACTAGAAATCTTCTGAAGATATCCTTCCGAGCAGTTACTATTATCTTTTTGGATGTGGCATGAAAGATAAAACTTTTAGCTATGTTAATGTTTGAGGGACCCATAAGCTCACACAAAATATGTTGACAGACAGTGCTCCCTACTCTGGGTGTTCTTATTGTCATACTTAAGGGAGCGAATTGCTTCTCCAAGATAATCTGATAGTTCAAGAAAATTTAATAAATGATGAACACAACATGGCTCCCTCCACTTAACAGGAAAGAACTTCCTAACCTTAGAAAATGAAGCATAATGACACTGTAATTGTTCATTTTGCTCTGATTGCTGTGGCACTGCCTGTGGCATTGAAGCTCTATGGACAGCATGACATACTAAGAATTAATAAAGTAAATTACCTTTTAAAGTAAAGTTTCTTGTTCTGGCCTAGTCAACCTTGGTAATATCCACTGTTTAATTGTTGAAGTCAAATTCCTACTGTCACCAAACCTTTTATTCTTCTTTTCTTTATTATTTATTCAGAGTGAAACTCCTTTTAATCATTGCTCTAATAACCTGTATTCTTCATTCAGATTACTGTATGTGTATGTGTAATGTATGTATATGTATCTATTGTATTGTACTGTATGTGTGACGTGTATTGTATGACATTAGTGAGTGTGTAACCTTTCTACATCTATTCAGCATGCTTTATACCAATAATTTACATTTTTGTAAAGACCAGATGTTATGCTGTTTTGAACTGGGTTATAGAATATCTTTAATAGCCATCTGTGT
>NW_007728478.1:67510-73644 GCF_000696425.1 Galeopterus variegatus
AAGACCAGATGTTATGCTGTTTTGAACTGGGTTATAGAATATCTTTAATAGCCATCTGTGTTTTTTGTATTAAGTAACTTAATGAGCCTGCCATTATGGATTGAATCCATTCAAGGTATTGCATTTTGATCCTCAAAAAGGATTTTCCATAATTTCTCAGTGCAATTATATTTGTTCTTTGAACTTTTATCAGTCTGGGCAGTTTACTAGGCTGGGTTCACCAGATAATTGCCAGCTCAGTGCCAAGTCAGCCTTCTTCACATGGATGATTTGGGTGATATGGGTGACAGTTGATAAGTCAGTTCCATCCATCCATGTAAAGGAACACGTGGAACGTCACCCTGCTGATTTCCAGACCCTACTATAGGCAATCTTCTAGAAACACTTATGTGAATTCTGTGAAGTAACAGAGTAGAAAAAAAAAGTGACCTATTTGCAACATAATGAAAACTAAAATGAGGAGGGAACATGAATCCTTAGTTCTAAAAACAATATTCCAACTTATGGTTTTTTCCTATGCTGAAACGTTTAAATGTTTTTCATCATCATAATCCATATCCTGATACTCAATTATCCAATCTCATCATTCAACTGCAGGTAAAATGTTTTCTCCAGTGAATTGAATGGATGTTGTATGTGCCTCATTATATATTTGTCTCTTCATTATGCCTCAATTAAACCTTTACACTAGCAAGTAAAGGAGAGCACCATTATTTGTTTTCTCCATAAAGAAAGAATGGAATACATTCCACCCAAATATATATCTTCAAGAAAAGGTGACTAAATTTTTAGTATATTTTGACTTCGAAACAGTGTAGTGTTATGGAAAATCTCATAGAATAATAGCAGAAACAGATTCAATTTCAGATTGAATCAAAAACAGATTTCATTTCTCTGTTTGTTAAAGACAGTTGTCTCTTTCCTTTTGTCTTTGCTTATTTTGTACAATAAAAATAGCAGCCCCTCCCTCTGAAGGAGTGCTAGAAGACATTTTAGGTAATGTGTGTAAATCCCCTTGTCTTCTTTGCAAAGTAATACTACAGTGAAGGGCTGGGAGACTTTTTTTTTTTTTTTAAATTGCAAACCATGGACTCAGCAAAATGGTCAAATAAGTGGTCTGAATATAAAACAAATAAACCAAATCTTATTTTAATTGAATTGTATTATAAGTGATAGGGTGGAAGATCAGGAGAGCTGAGAGAAATATAGAACATTAGATGTTTTGTCATATTAACAGGGACCAGAAAACTATAAAGAATACCATAAATAAGAAATATACTTATTACAGCATGAAGGAGGAGGGATAAAAGTAGGAAAGAAGCAAATGTGCCAAAAGGAGACATTCATCCAACAAAAAAGAGAGAGAGGAAAATGTTATGGAGTGATTGCTGGAACTTGGGACATTCTGGTATTGTGTGGCTGAAAAGCCTCAACCACACATTGCCTTTTACTAACTATAGGAATAAATTAGGATATTATTGTTAATCTGCCTTATTGCCTGGATGAAATTAAGCCAAAGGCCAGAGGTTCCTCACCCTTGCTCCAGACACTTGATGCGGCATTCTTTCTACCCGTCTTCAAAACCTACAACAAAACTCTGTTTATCTACACGATAGTTCAGCCGTTTTGACCAGACACATCTGGTAGTTTTGCCAGATGAAAACAAATTTGATTATTGTCTTGTTCAACTGGTTTTATTTTGTTTTGTTTTTAGGTAAATGGATTGTACTATTTGCTTCCCCGCCTCACCTCTCAAAAATGATTCATTTGGTGGAAAACCTCAGATGAGAATTATAGGAGAAAGAAGGACTCTAGAAAAAGATTTTATTCAAGGATGCCCCTGTTACTAGCAGTTGTATACCGCTAGATAGCCAGGGATGTAAAAATACTTCTAAATGCAGAGAGAGAGCCCTGCATACTTTCAGCATATTTGTTATTATGAGTACCTTCCTAGATTAGATAAGGGCAAAACAATCCTTATTCAGGGAAAAGAGGAAAATCTAGTCAAAGGGGTTTGGAGAGAGTGGAGTCTGAGGCAGCAGGTTTTGTTCTTGCAGGACCTTCTGGTATGCTCTTTCTCTGTCTGTTTCTTTCCCCCTACCTTTCCCATTTCCTCCCCAGTGCTCTCTGTCCCTCTGTCCTCTGTGTCTGCATCGTTGTCTGCCATAGTTTCATTGTTTCTCTGCTTTGTGTCTGCCTCTGCACTGCCATCTCCGCAGGCTCCTCTGCCCTCTCCTCTCTGGAGGGCACATGCGCTTCCCTGAGTCAATGCAGTTTCCTTACTTTCCCAGAACTCACTCTTCCTTTTTGTCCTAAATGGCTTCACAGTGTAGAAAGGGGACAAGAGCTCGGAACCTGGTAATGGTGTTCAGTACCAGCTCTGCTCTTCTTTGCTTCTTCATCTCAGGTCAGTTCCTCAATTTCTCCACATCAGGTTCCTCAGCTCCAAAATGAGGATACTAATATCCACCCTCTGTCCAGTGTTATGATGGAGCCAGCTAGCACCCGCTCACAAGAGCCAGTTGCATGCATCTCTTCCCAGCTCTGCGTTTAGTGACATTATTTGGGTAGATTGAAACTGGTTATGGTGGGAGTATTCACACCATAAAAACTGGCAAATGGAACAAATCAGGGTTTTTGTTTGTTTTCTTTTTGGGTTTGTTTGTCTGTGTTTTAGAGCAGATTGTTAAACATTTACCTGCACAGAACTGCATATATGCCACCTGAGATTGTAGGGAAGCTAAAATGAAAAGAAATGTGAAGTGATTTAATGGGACAAAGAATTGTTCCAAATTGTCCATAAGGTGTCATTTTATTCTCCTCAAGCTTGTAAACTCATTTCCATTCTTCTCCTCGATCACAGTTCCGCTGGTGTATGATGTCTGTATAGTACTAGTATTCCATAATATTAATTGCAGTGTGACCTCACCATAAATCTAGGTCAAGTGCTTTTACTCTGGAAAATTAGGGACTTTGTAGAAAAGTTCAATAAGCACAAGGCAAAATGTTTTCACATAATACAATAATGCTTTCCAGGACCTACACACCAAAAGTGCTCTATATGTATTTATTCAGCTTATTCAGGTTAAATAAACTTGAAACCAATTGAATAACAACTAGCTTTGGCCGCTTTGGCTGCCATTTTATTCTTCTATTTTTGGCAGATATAGGGACTTCTACAAATCCTCCACTGTTTAGGTTTTTGGTTTTTGTTTTGTTTGTTTTAATTTATGATAAACAACTAGAAATTCAAAGCACTCCCTATTTGTCTGTGTTATATTATCACAAGGGAAGAAAATGTTATTTTACTAAATGGGACTTCTGCAATTCAAAAATTAGCAAGAGTTTAAAGTGAAGAGTAAAAAAGAATTTGATATTCAGTCTCACACTGAAAGGGAATCTAACAAGATAAATGTAATTAGCTAGTCTGGAATTTGGCCAGGCTCCTGACATTTTTTATTTGAAAGAACACCAAATAAACACAAATGCACTATACATGTTATTAATCAAAGGTGTCAAAATTAGATGTATTATAGGATCTTTATTAAAAGAATGTTAATCATTTACCAAGTTGACTTTGTAATAGCTGATTTTTCCCAAAAGCAATAACAAAAATTTTAAACATTAAAATTATAAGGATGGGTAGTTTAGTTTAAAGACATTTTTCTGTTTTCATTTTTATTGAAAAATTTAAAAATTCTACATTAGATCACTGTGCGATTCAAATAAACTTAAACATTTGAAATATTTACTATAGCATAAATATTCTTATAGCTTAATACCATGCACGTCTAAATCCCTTATCTAAATACAAAGACTATTCACTGTAAAATGAAGGGCAAGAGTCACATCTTTGAAGATAAATAGGCTCATTCCTACATTCAGAAAATTCTCATAAAGTCACCTTTATGAGGTGGCTGGTAATATAAGTGAACATATATCAAATGGAAATTTAATTTTTTGCTAGTGCTAAAATAATAAAGGAAATCAGAGTTAGAGAAAAACCTTGACCAATGTTTAGATTTCTACTAAATTTAACAACTAAAAAAAAACATGAGAATCCAGAAAAAAAATATTTCTATAAATGTCTTTTTACATGACACAACAGCTTTAAAGACCCGTCCTCCCTTGTGCTACATAACACTATCATACTGCAGCACCTACAACCTGGGTTGGGGCAGCTCATTAGCTGCGCTGTCTGTGTGTGCGTGTCTGCCATCAGCATCTGGTGAAAGAGGAAACACTCACCCTGCCACATTTGGGTCATGAGGTCAACAGGTCTCATTTATTATTCAAAATTGCTGTCTGACCCTTTATCTGCTAGGTCAAAGGACGTTGTATTCTAGTTGGCTGAATTTTTTAATGATGAAGCCACTATCTTGCCAGATAATAAAATTACTTCTTTCTTCTACTGGGCATTATGATTTTTCTCCTTCTCTGTCTAAAAAATATAGTATTCTGAATCACTGGCTATGGAAAGAACTTTTAAAGAAAACTATTAGTTTTAATTTTTCTTTTTTTTTTTTATAAGATTCCTAGAGATTTAAGTAATATTGACTGTTGACAGTGATTGAAGTCATTTTCTTGGCTATGACTTGAACCTTGCAACCCATATTTGGGATTCCACCACTTCCTGCAGAGCATTTGTGCTACACAGAAACTAGTATTCTTTATGCTGACTGCTCCCAAGTGTGGGTAGTCATAGGATTCCAAAGCAAAAGGTAATGAAATCAAGTGATATTAGATTTTTACTGGTTAATATTTGCTTCAGGAAGAGAAATAAGTGTAGACACATGTGTGATATGTCTTCCAATCCAAGGCTATTTGGAAGCATTTTTCTATTCATCTATATTGTACAGGATTTTTATCACCCAAAAAAAGAGAATCTTCTAACCCACTTTAATATCTTATGTGGCTCATTTCATAAAACATAATGAAAGAGAAGCAGTGTAAAATCCACTCCAATAGAGGATACATTTGAAAATATTCATACATCTAGCCCTATACTATAAAATTTGCTATCAACATTTAACAAGCAATATTTCAGAAAATTGAGACTACTTTAATAGCAGACTGAGTAGCTGTGCAGAAAGGCGACGTTCCTAAAGAATTATCCTTTGTAAAACAAGAAGTCAAAGGTCACATTGGTCCTGCCCTTGAAGCAGACGTATGAGATGTGACCATGTGCTTTGTGACACTGCATATGATGAATAACTTTGACAAGCTAGTAAACAATGGAAAATATGTGACATTCATGAGCCCAGTGAGGCATAAATATACCATACAGCTAAAGTTACAACTCCATACTTGGATGTATAGTTTTGTCACCAATATGAAATTACCTGATATTGACTCTGTGTCTTTGTGTATTTATACCTAATAGTTCACACACACGCACACAGTTAGATGTACAACAATTCATTTGGGGAAAGTTTAAAAATGTCGAAGGATGCTTGTAAGACATTCCAAGTAACCATACTTCCGTCCTTTCTCTGAATTGCTCAGCAGCAGATGGCCAAATGGTCACTTCACTTCCTCCCTTTCTCACCCTGTTTTCATAGAACTATTATACTAAATGAAGACCAACTGCCAGACAGGATCAGAAGCTTCCTGGCAAGCAAATTGCATGTGCATGTCTACATATGTACATATGCATGTACATGTGTGTGTGCATGTGTGTATTCTGTCTTCTTCCATATCTGAATTGTTACTCCACATCTAATTGTATCACCCCTTCAATGATGCTTTTCAGTGGCTTAGCAAAATCCTCTTCAAGGGAGTTTCCACCTCTGGTTCCCTGCTTTCTTTGTCTAGACCACTTTATGTTTGAATCTCAAAGTCATTGTTTTTATGGTGACTCTATGATTCACAAATGGGACTGTGATTTTCATATTTGATTTGTACACAGAATTGTGTGTTTGCACAGGAAAGCAAATTTATGATAGTAAATGTCTGTAGTTTATTTATAGACACATAATAAACCCGAGGAAGGGAAATATGACTCTCCCTTTACCAATCTTCTTGCTCTGTTCCTGGTTGCTAAAGGCACTTCACTTGGAGAAGGTGCTGGAAAGGGGAAGGTGGAGTGGGTCTGATCATATTTTCTTTCCAAGTCATATTTTACACAGCAGTCA
>NW_007728478.1:73779-78086 GCF_000696425.1 Galeopterus variegatus
TTTTCTTTCAGATCACTTACTTTCATGGGTAATTAGTAATTATTTATACATTTTAAAGTTTATGTACTTATTATAGGTCTCCTAGTCAGATGCTAAGCTTTACAAGTGATGGAGCTCATGATGCTATCCTTCTCTCTTCTCCTGTATTTATCACACTTCTAAAACGATGTCCTATTTATCGGAGAAGATAGTATGTGTACAAAAAGTCTCTAACCATTTCCCTAACCATTCCCTATGCAGGAAGCCAAAACACACATCTTTTTCTCTTCAAGACCAGGGTGGTGGTCGATTGGGGCTTTGAAGGGGGAGGCAGAGTAAGTTTTATGTTTAATTTAGTGCTTAACAAATAGAATGATGGAGAGATTCTTATGTTATAATTTTAGGCTGAGAGGCTCTGATGAGCTCTCAATTGACATCATTACCATTACTGTACTCTTGAAACTGGGGCTCAGCTGGTGACTTGATACACCAACCAGAAATGGTCAAGACCAGGGGTCTGCAAACCACAGTTTGGGGGCCAAATCCAGCCTGCTCTCTCTTTTTATAAATAAAGTTTTGTTCAAACACAACTCTATGATACACCAACCAGAAATGGTCAAGACCAGGGGTCTGCAAACCACAGTTTGGGGGCCAAATTCAGCCTGCTCTCTCTTTTTATAAATAAAGTTTTGTTCAAACACAACTCTATTTGTTCATGTATTGTCTGTGGTTGCCTTCATGCTCCAACTGCATGAAGTCACAATAGAGACTATATGGCCCACAAATCTAAAACATTTACTTTCTGTACTGTTTTCTCAACACTATCACAATGCTTGCCACCAAGCAGTGTTCAATTGACAATGATTGGATTCAATGAAACTTAGATTTTTCTGGTTTAATTGAACTCCTGATTTGTGGAGCTTGTATTACTAAGGAAGATACCAGCAGTTGACCTAGGAAAGTATCTACTTGTATGAAAGGGAAAGAGAATAACCACAGATGGGCAAGATAATGCTGGGAAACCTGAGATCTAGATCTGAGGTCTAGACTTGAATTTGGGTGTGTACTATAGAGTTAGGCACAAGAATAAGTCAAAAGTCGGGCCTATAGGTCACCTTGATCTATTATAAAACCAAAGCCTAATTGAGCTTAGGCATAAGACTTTGCTTTTATATTGGTTTAATTGACCATTAATATGCTTCTACTGAAAATGACCTTTGTCAGTCTATATCCTTCATCTCTTTGAAAAACTCTTCAAATCATCTTGTTTTTAAGCCACACCCTTTTTAACAGCCTTGACATTTATTATGTGTGTGAGTAAAGCATGTTACTTTAACTACCCTGAGTTTAAATTTTCTCATCGATAAATGAGAAAACATGTACCTAGTTGGCAGGGTTGCTTAAAAGATTAAAGGACTTAGTGTCTGTAGTGAATATATATATGTCAACAACCAAACCTTCTGAAAATTGACCAGACATTTTCTAATCACGATCTATCTGCTACATTGTAGTTCTCTCAACAAACAAAATGGTCTAAGGTCCCCTAGCTGCATGTTCCAAAAGCACTCTCTACTCACCCACCTTGACAGTCATCACACGTGATTGTAATTACCCATTCAGTGTCTCTTGCCTGTTAGACCCTAAAGTCCGTGAGGGCATCAACCATGCCTACCTTTTACTGTTGTTTCCTCCCCCCAGCACCTTGGATAGTACCTGATTCATACGGTCCCCAAAATATGTATGCTGTTGAAAGAATCACGTTAAGGGAAATAAAAATCCCAAAGGATAAATAATGTTGTCCTTACTTAACTGCTTCAGATGCCTCCTACCTTGATGTTTGTGTTCTTTATACTCGAGGCACAGCTGTTGATTCTCTTTCTTTTCTAAATTTCACCAAATTCTTTACAGAGCTTCTTGCTTGCCATTCCCAACTTTCTCTGTGCTGGTATTAAGACGATGAACAAAAAATTGTAAGCCCTGTTTGCACTGTTGTCTATGCTGATTTCTTTTTGTTGACTCTGAATTCTAAAAATTTCTTCTCCTGTGACTACTTACGACTCACAATCCCCTTCTAGCAAATGGCTCTTCCATTTTTAAGTGGCCAGAACTAGTTTTTTAAATCTTATAATCACTTATAAACTACCAAACAACATGTAATGCTTTGCAATCAAGGTATGCTTTTTCCCCAAAAAAAGTAGTTTATAGACATGGTCAGAAAATGATTAGCATTCACTACAGATGGTTCCCTCAGCTTTTACTTTTTAACCTCACCCCAATTCCCATTGCCTTTATAAATTAGTAAATGGAGCTTATCAAAGATTAATGTCTTGCTTTTTTCTTTTGGTGACTAACTCACTCTCCTCAAAATCACTCTCTTTGAAGCCAGCTGAAATTCTGCACACAGTCTGGATGCACAACAGGAATTCCAACCCACTGTGTGATGGAAACTAACCATACTGCCTCTTAGAGCTTGAGTCTTCCCTTTGGGCCTGCTCTGCTTATTCTGTAGGAGCAAAGTGGCACTGGCTGTATCTTTCATTGGAAGTCTTCCCTGTGAAATGTTCCTTACCACAAGTGTATTTAAAAGGAAGGTCAGAAATATGATTCAGTGCTACTATACACTACTTTATTGAAAGAAAGGAAGATTTAGGTAGGAGATAGTCAGAGCATAGTTCTAAATTGCTACAGGGAGTAAGCAGAGTTGAGGACCACTTTATGATCGATTTTATACTTCTTGTTTCATTGGATAGTATGGCCTCGCATTTGGTGTACACTTGTACAGCAGACATATCCAAGCAGTTAATTACAAAGAAGTCATGCAGCTTATCACATCAACCTTTGAAAGTGACTTTTTTCTCTTTTTGCTGCCCAACATCCATTGCTGCCAATGCAGCACTCTGGTTTTCTTTTGTGCATTCTTGCAGAAATAATAAATTAATTCATCTTTGCACTTCAGATGGCATAAATATGCCTGAAGCTTCTACCACTGGATCAGTTGCCCTATCATTACCAGAGTATGGCCAAGGGGTGGGCAGGTGTCTTTAGCTCAACCAAGCAATTAATCTCTTCTGAGGCTCAGAATTTAAAGCTGAGAGAAGTAAGGGCAGAACAAGTGGATGAAATCTATTCATTCTGGGCGTGGCAACCAAAAGAAGCTAGTGCTTACTACAAAGAAATTTTGGAGGTTCCCTATTCCTGCCACCCTATGGTGAGCATCCTTTGTGTAAATGGTCAATGTTTAGCTCTTAGAACCACTGACACCTGACAAATACAGATATTATTGATCACCACTGTGTATTCAGCACCTCGTACATGGCCTGTCTCTCAATATTTATGGAATGAATGCTATTACAATAGTAACACTTCAGCTATTCTGCAGTATTAGGAAATGAAATATCCATGTAACTTATTTGTAACAGAAAAAAATTTCTAGACATCTCGATGAAAATACCCACTCTACTTGTTATGTATTTAAACTTTTATCTATTTTCTCATGCAATAGTACAATTCTTGCAAGACTGAGTGTAGTCCATTAAATCACAAGTACAGATCGAAGGCCATGCTCTTCTCCTAAAACAGAATCTTCATGACTTAACATCTCTGAACTGGTTTTTCATTTTTTGTCTGTCTGTTTAGTGTCATTATGCCATAGTTGTAGATTCAGAGTTAAATAATTCAATTATTTTCTCAAATTTACTTTTTACATGAATAAGGTGTATCTTGCCCTTAGTTCAATCTACTTTCGTGTCTTTTTATAGTGCTTTAGAGTTTTCCTTATATAAATTTTGAGAATTTCTTGTTATTTATTTCTTTTAATTATTATAAATAGGGGCTTCTTTGTCATTATATCTTCTAACTGGTCTTTGTATTTTTGAAGACTGTTGATTTACATATTTAGCCACTTCACTAAGTTTTTTTGTGTTTTGCCAAAAAAAAAAAAAAAAAAAAAAAAAAAAAAGCTTGCAGTGGTTTTTCCACTTGTTCTTCGGGTTTCCAAAATATATAACTATATCTTCTAGTAAAAAGTAGTTTTACTTCTTACTTTCTAGTTACTATGCCTCTAATTGTTTTCCTTTGGCTTAAGTGTATTGGTGAATACTTCCGACACAATGTTAAATAGTACTTGGAAATAGTGGGGATCCTTGTTCTTTTTCTTATTATGATGGAAAAGTCACTGGTACATCTAAATTATGTTGGATGTTGGCTTTGGAGCTGAGGCATACAAATACAGCAATCCTGTTTTATTAAGTAATTTTACATAAATGGTTGTTGAATTTTGTCAAATGACTTTTCCTTCCTCAATTTCTACTATGGTAATTGTCCATTTA
>NW_007728478.1:78720-80791 GCF_000696425.1 Galeopterus variegatus
GCTATAATCTCTTATTACTTTTAAAAATTTCCTCTCTATTGATAGTTATCCCCCCCTTTTATTTCTGATTTTTTGTATATGAGTTTTCTCTTTGCTTCTTGATTAGATTTGTTGGTAGTTGGTTGATTTTATTGATTAGTTTGTTAAAAGCACCTTTTGTGTTTCTTTATTGGTTCTTCTGTTTTACTGTTTTCTAACCCATTATTTTTATTAACTTTTCCTTTTTGGTTTCTTTTGGTTTACTTTATTGTTCTTTATCTACCTTCTTGAGTTGGCTATTTAGTTCATTTTTACTCTTTTCATTTAGGTTTTTAGTGCTATGAAATGTCTTCTTATAACTGGATTAATTGTATTTTATAGATTCTGCCATGCTATGTTTTTATTATCGTAATTTTGAGTAAGTTCTGCAATTTTGTATTGAATTTTCCTTTTTATCCAAGAGTTATTTTGTAATGGGTTTTGAAATTTCTGGGTGGAAAAAAATTTTTTTTGATATTATTAATTTCTTATTAATTTCTAGTTTAATTGCACTGTGATCAGAGAATGTTGTCTGTGCTAGTTTTATTCCTTGGAATATTGGGGAAATTACTTTGGGGTTTAAGTTGTGGCCCATTTTGGTGAACATTTCATATGCACTTAAAAATAAGGTGTACTGTCTTCAAGGGTACTTTAAAAAGTTTGTGAAAAAATGGAATAGCATTCAGAGTTTTAATATTAGATTATTAGATCTACCTTAGTGATTTAGTGTGTAGGTTTTCGGTATACATGTCAATATTTTTTCTCTATCACCTGTCTTAGAGAGGGAGAAATGTGCTAAAGTTGTCTATTATTAGTTTTTGTTTCTCATCACATTTCCTGTAGTTTCTGCTTTATTAAAGTAACTGTGTTATTACATGCACATATATTTGTCATTAAAATATCTTCATTTTAAATTGTGGCCTTTGGTATCATAAAATACTCTTCTTTGTGTCCTTATTTAATGCCCTTTGGTTTAATAATATTGGGACTGCTACTCTCTATTTATTTATATGAGGGCACTTCAAAAAGTTCATGGAAAGATTTGTATTATTTTTTAACTCTATTTTTCCACCAACTTTTTGAAGTGCCCTCGTACAGGTACTTTTGTTGTTGGTGTTGTTGCCAATTGGCCTTCAACTACGAGCAATAATGCAAAAACCTTGTTAATAACATTTTAGCTCCCTCTTTCCCAGCATATAATATGAAATTATATTCTTTTATTCCCAGGTAATATTTACAGAGTGATTAGTCAGCTTATCTTCCTGCTTTATATGCACTGTCCACATCCTTCTGATCTCTTCCATTTTTCATAGTTGTTTTATACTTGAATTGTCAGAGAAAATAGTCATATTTCTACAACCATTGTTTAGTCTTAGTCCTACAAGTGTACTTAGTGCTTATCTCCTGTTCTTATACTGATGTCTTTTCGATTATTCTGGTGTCTAAAGCTCACTCTTTATTAGATCACTCAGGAAAGGATGATTTAAATAATATTCCTTCAGTTACTACATGCTTATATTAGTTTGAAGTCTTTATAGTTAAAGGTCAATTCTGCTGGATAGAAAATTTCTTAGGTCAAATTTTTCTTTTCCTTAATTTTTTAAGCATGTTACTTTTTCATTTTCTGGGATGAAGTGTTGTCATCAGAATCTTAGGACAATCTGACTGTCTTTCCCTTATGACTAACTTGATCCACTTCTTATTCTAGTACTATTTTAAAATTTGTTCAGATTTGTAATATTGCTATTTTCAGTAAATTCATATTGATGAGTTTGCATGGAGTATGTGTTGTAAGGACTAAAAAGCAAGGCATTACTTTATATCTAAATGTACTTGTTGAGACCTTGCCAATTATCAAGTCTCTGATCCTGTTATTTCAGCTGTTTTTTCAGAGGGATCAGAACCATGCAGTAATCTGATAATTTTGTGATCTGCTGTTGTATATGGGAAAGGGGGAATCACAGCAGAAATATCTGGGTCAAACAAGATATGTTTGTAGCTGTAGCTGAAGTTGGATATAAAAATAGTCTTAATTTATTCCATCTTACCTTTA
>NW_007728478.1:80922-82189 GCF_000696425.1 Galeopterus variegatus
TTTGTAGCTGTAGCTGAAGTTGGATATAAAAATAGTCTTAATTTATTCCATCTTACCTTTATAAACAAAACCCAAAACTTTTCATAATAATGAAACAAAATAAACATTTTTTTTCAACTTTAGGATTAAGATGGATATTAAGCATGCATTATTTCCCCCAAAGTGTTCAAAGACAAGATAGTTTTTTGGTTGTTATTATTTGATATGATATTGTCAAGGTTTTGGTAATTGAATTTAAACTTTTATATTTGTATTATTTATTATCTGTTTACTCAACAAAGAGTTTTGGGAGAATTATACAATTGTGGTAGCAATCATGCAAAAAACTGATGTGCCGAATGGATTTTGGTGCATGCCTTGACAGAATTTACATCCTGTATGTAACTAGCAGTTCTCATCTATTGAGCATGTACTGTGTGCCAGGCACTGTTTTAAAAATTCTTGTGTTTTTGCATTTAAGCTGCGCTACCACTCATTGAGAACATCTCTTTCTTCTCTTTCTTCCCCTTCTTTTTTCGCTTCTTTTTTCTTCCCCCTCCACCCTCTCCCTCTCCCTCCCTTGACATGATGTTTTGTGGTGACTTCTACCCTTGAAATGAGAAAGGGAGGAATGTCAGTAACAAGTAAGCCACTATTTCTGTGTTTTAGTTGTGCACTCCATCAAATGACCACTCTTAGTAATGCTTTCACCATTGACGGGACTGAGCTGGATTAGACTTTCAATTTGAATACTAGAATTTTTTAAAACCTAATGTGTCGATAGAAATCAGTAAAAAGGCTGGCAATCATGGACCATGCATAAGTGATTGTGCAAGATCTGTTCTTACTTTCAAACATGAAAAACAAGAACTGTTCACTTAAAACTTTATGATCTTGATAACACTAAGGTTATCAAGGGTTTGGATTCCCGTACCGGGCAGCCGCCAAAACAATAAAAACAAAAATGAATGAATGAATGAATGAATGAATGAATGAATAAATAAATAAATAAATAAGGTTATATCTAATTGTATCTGAAATTCTGCTGTGCACATGTGATAATTTAAACCTCCAAACCCAAATTAATTTCTCTGTAAGGATTATTGCTATATTTCTGAAGGACATTAACAAATCATCATGTTCATTAAATTTAATTTTTATTTAATTTATCAGCAAAAAGAAGCTATTTAGAATAACTTTCCAGTGAGATTCTGTGTCATCTGATTAGCATAGTCAGAAACCATTTTTACTACCTTTCATATTCAGCACTCTTGATATGAAAAGAATT
>NW_007728478.1:82586-91404 GCF_000696425.1 Galeopterus variegatus
AGCATAGTCAGAAACCATTTTTACTACCTTTCATATTCAGCACTCTTGATATGAAAAGAATTACAGATGACTTCAGGCAGGATTTTATTTAGCTATAGAGATCATTAAATGGATACAAATCCACCTTACTCTAAACTTTTAAAATTAAAGGGGGCCACTAACAATGGCTTCTAGATTTCCACAATTTTAAATGAAGATCAAAATCATATAACTGCCAGATATTTCTTACATTACTAGGTCAGAGAAATTTTAAATATTACTACATTACTAGTAAAATAAAATGAAGAGCTTTGTTTTGAAGGTTGGACATCTTATTGCCATTTACACACATTTCTAGACAAAGACAAATATAAAAGTAGGAATAATATTGGGTTTACTTATGCCTTTTACATTTGAGCCATTGATCTAACCACTTTGCATGTTTTAACTCATTTAATTGTAAAAACAACAGTTCTATGCATCTGGTGAGCATCATAATTATTACTATTTTGTAGATGAGGAAACTGAGGCACAGAAGGATTAAATAACTTGACCAAGGTCACCCAAGTTGTAGATGAGCCAGAATTTTAGTTGAATTGGGTATTTTAATAGCATATAGGTAAATTTCCATAAAATAAGCTACTTGTCTTTCATCTGTGAGAGGTGGTCTTGTCAGTAGAGTCCCTAAAACTGAATAGTAATCTTAAACAATGTTTGTTGAAGGAAACACTTACAAGAAACTAGCCAATTAGAAAAGGAAAGCAATATATGTAATTCTTTGAACATCTAATGATACTATATCATTCAATTAAACTATCACTCTTAGAAGTAGAATCCCTGTATTACCAAGTACAATCCTTGCCAAATATCCAGACACAGTGTGGGCTTTAGGGATTACAAGTCACATAATAAAGGATAATGACCTAAAATTAAGCACACCAATATAGAAAGCTGGGACTGCCATGCTCAGTATAAGTCAGTAATCTATTAGATTTAATGTGAGATTAAGGAGCTGTGTAACCCACAATTATGCCGTTTTTCGTTAAGAAAAAACGTGATGATGGTGCTCGGTAAAATTCTTCCTTCTATTTACCTCTGTTTAATTGGATTGGGACTGCTTAAACATCTTTGAGTTGGAGCTTATAAGAAGATGATCCCAGCTGTTTTGCAAAGCTTAAGGCAGCAGGCAGACAACACGATCATGTCAACGCTCATGCAAAAGCCTTAATCCTAGTTTTTCCATCAACCAGATATTGCAGCATAGTGTTTAACCTTCTAAGTACTAAATGTGCTTTGTCACTGCTTTGGTAGACTTGCCACTGAATTGTTATTATTTAATGCGTTGGTTTCAGTGTCATTAAAAGATCTTAATTCCCTCTCTTTGGATACTAACCAAGTTACTGGTTAGTGGTTCGCCACACCTCTAAAATGTCAAATAGAGAATAGTGGCTTGTCTGTTCATACACTCATCCACCCATTTATTCATTTGATAAATACTGAGCCCATCTGGGTTGTCCCCCAAGCTCTATGGTAAACACAGGAGAGCAAAACACAAAGGCACATTCTCTTTCTTTAGATGGTACGAGACTAGCTCTACAATCACAGTGTCTCACCCAGCTCTTCGGATCTCATTGTTGAAAGTAACTTAAAAAAGTTGGAGTTCTCTTTTACTTTCTTTTTCTAACTCCATTTTGCCTCATACAACTATTCAGCATCTTAACCTTAGATCTATCAGCTGTAGTTTTACTGAGATCAGCAACATCATCGTATTTAAAGAGTAAAGGTTAAATGGTCCAATTAGCTTTCTCTGCAGCTGCACATACTATGGGATGGTGATGCACTTTCTTTTCTCTTTTCCTTGGGAGGGCGAATGGTAAGGTAAAAAGGGGGGTGGCTCTCTGATCTGTCCCAGTGATGGTGAGCAGCCAGCAGAAAAGCAGACACAGTTAATGCTCAGCTGTTCCGACCAGTCAAGCAGCCGTCCAAGTCCCAGCTGTGCCTCTTGATGTTTTCTGATTGCACCTACTCCTCAATCTGTGAAATATTTTTTGGACTCAGATTCATCAAGCGCTGCCGCTTTAAAAACGCATGCAGGCAGGCATCCTAGGATATGCCATTATAAGCTGCTGCCAGGGGATCTTCTAGGAGATAAATGGAATCTGTGTGAAGTAAATTAGTGTGAACCAGTCAATCTGAGTGTCAGCCTTGAGCCGCTTCCGTGGATAACTAGATGGCTGACTAGAGGCCAGGATCTTGTGGTATATGTTGGTTAGAATCTCTGAGATTCTGTTCCACAGGATGAGGGGCTGGGGGGGGTGGCTGTTTAGTCTTGGAAGAAGGTCATTTTGATCTGTGTTTTAGATTTGTCAATGAAATGGACTTCTAAAGCATTGTTGTTTACCTCCCTCTAGCTGTACTGAATGCTTCTAAGTTAGACTACTTCTTTATTGTGGGAAATAAGAGCGAAAGGCCCTGGAAATAGCTGCTTCCTCCTTGGTTGAGCTGCCATTTTGCAGCCTCCAACTGTGCTGTGTTTGGTTTGCCCTTCCTATCTAAGATCCTTACAGTTTTAAAACAAAATAACCATAATTTGGCAAAAAGAGCTTAATCCAGAGCTTGCCCCTCTTTCTATTTGTTTTTGAGGAATAAATTTATGTGATATTTAATTCATGAAGAGAAGGAGGACCTATGCAAAAGCTGATAATCATGGTTCCCCATAGTTACCCAGCATGAGAAACAGAATTTTGGCCGTTAGAGGGGGAAAAATCCTCTCAATAGCAATAGAATGAGAAAACCTTTTAAAATAACTTAACCATCCCTAGAAAGAATTTAGAGACAACAAAGCATATGAGCCAATAGACCCATAAGAATTATTGTTTAATATGATTAAATGGTAAGAGTAAATGGTTCTATTATGTAAAAATCATGTTTCCATAATTCAGTATTCCTTTAGGGATCATAGTCTGTTCTTACATTAAGATCAGAAGAATTCATTTTATCTAGTTAAATTATGACAAATCATCCTTATTTCTTTTTTCTTTTATTGCATTAATAAAAATTTTTATCACCTTCTCTGTAGAATGAAATATCAGTGCAATGGTTTAACATAGAATAAAAATGTATAAAATAGAATGAGAATAAATTTAGGCCTCATATTTGGGGAAAATTTTTAAAAGCATTCTCTCCCCTAACCCTAGGAAAGTATTTCGCCCTTTATGGGAAGAAAAAGAAATCTATCTTGGAATAGGAACTTAGTCAAAAAAAAAAAAAAAACAGAAAAAAGAAAACCAAAAGCTTTTTAAATATTAAATGTTTATTTTCTATTTCTGGTCACCTTACCTAGACTCTTGTGTCTATAATCTAGCTTTTGAGTGCTTTACATGAAGGTACCACCATTACAGGATCCATGGAGACACATTTTATATATAAGATGCATTTCAGTATATAGAATGTCTGTGGATATTAGCATGAATCATAGCAGAGATGAAACCAAATGCTTTAAACATTCAGTGACCCTTTCCTTGAACTAATGAAACAAAAATTGGGATGTCCTGTGAGAACAAAATTTGTTTTATGCCTGCACATTGAGTTCAGAGAAATGAAATTACTAAGGTAAATTTTAATTTATAATTTTTGATGATAAGAAAAAGAGAGTGGAAATCAGTGCATTTTCCCTTCTGTTGTAGAAAGTAGGTGTAATCTTTTGCAATGTATAGCTCTAATTTTATACAGTTCTTTGAAGGATAGGGAAGTGAGTGTTGTATAAATAATGCTTCGGCCTAGAGATCTTGCTCAATATGGTCCAACCAATGTCTACATAAACATTCATTGTAGAGAAAGTAGACTTCCTTAGCCATCACTGCCCATAAGAAAGATGTCCCATGAGCATTTAGACTCATCATATTTGTGGAACAAGCATACTATCTATAAATTTCCAGCTGTCTGAGATAAGCTAAGGATGACAGAAACTGATACATTAGGTCAGGACTCTGATTTTTCTAGTCCAGTCTTCTGATTGCAGTATCAGAGGTTCCACTGTAGAGAGGCAAAGTTGTCCTCATGACATCAGCCTCAAAATTTCTAGGTGTGTCTAAAATAATTTGCTTCCCTATTATCCAGTGGGGTAGTCAGATGTAAGATCCAAAGAGTGAGATTAAAAGTATAACACAGACCAAATAAAGTGCTAATGAAGACAGAAAACAGGAGAAAAATGTAAACTGGTGAGTTGATAAAAATGTCATGGAAAAGATAAAATCTGAACTAAGTCTTCAATAAAGAGTAATATTTTGGCAAGCAACGAATTGGAGATTGGAATGAGAGAGACTATCCAAAGCCAGGGATCTGCACAAAGACACTGATGCAGAAAATAAATGGTGTATCCAGAGGGCAATGAGTGGTCTCATCCAGTATATGATGTAAGAGTCTGAGATGAGAAAGGTTGGCAGAGGGGTAGCATCCAGGGAGAAACCACTAAATGTGAGTTGAGGCTGTATCACAAAAGGCCTTCAAGTCCATGGATCCGGAATTTCCCATTGCTGACTGAACAGAGGTCATTGTGGGTTTTTCTACATGGGAGCCACATGATTGGACCCTGGCTTTAGGGATATGACTTGTCTCAGTGTAAAGAACAACGAGAGGGAGAGACAGCTATTATCAGGCTATTAGAATAAGGGAATGACTCTGGTAATTGAAAGTAGGGGCAGAATATAATCATCTTGAGGAGTTGGAGGAACTGGAGGTGAGAAAATTAATCATAATTACATATAACTTTTTAGCACTTTTACAAATACCAGTCACACTCTTCTTCAGATTTACTTCCAGACTGCAGTCTTGGCTTTCCTAATTTCTTCCTGAGATATTCTTATATTAATAAACTCCCCTGCCCCTTACTTCCTCCAAGACCTTTCATTGGCCTCTTAAGAGTTCCATGGTTCTTGTATGGGCTACAATGACTAAAGACACTTGCAGGGTTCCAAGTGCAGTCACCTCATGGGCTCACTTCGGTTTTTTTGTGATTGGTTTATTGTGTCACTCATTCCCTTCCTAGAGCACACATTGGCACAATGTCCCTGACTCACAGCATATGGTAGCTTGGCACCATGTTCTTGTTACATATACTTGGGATCATGTTTCCTTTAAATGTTTCCCTAAACTCAACTATGCCGAAGTATGTATGCAACATTTCGTCCCATTGATTCTGCCTTACAATTGTTTTCTATAGCTTAGCCAACATTTCACAACTCAGCAACCCTTAGTGTCCTGGAGATTTTACCATGTATTTTTCCAAGGAATTTGTAAAAATATATTAAGAGGAGTATTTTACACTAATTTAGGAAACTATTTTATCTAGAAATATCAGTTTGTCTCTTACCTTGTGTTTCCTACTTCTTAATTTTCCAATTATGATAACATCTCCTTTGTATTAAACCTAGCTTTCAGTAAATCTCATTAGATTATATTCACTAGTTTCCCTTTATCCGCATGTATGTTTGCTCTTTAAAACTTTGTTTTCTTTAGGTGTGTTTCTCTTATTCTTTATTTGTAGATATTACTGACTTGTCTAGTATCAAAACAAGACTCTGTACTACTTATCAAGGTCATTTCTATATTTTGGACAACCATCTCTTAGAGAGATATTAGTCCAAAATACACAGTAATATAGTTTGATGATTTGAGAAGGCATCTTCCAATTATTGATCTCCCAATGAAATTAATATTTTTAAATGAGTGGCCACATTTGATAAGTGTGACCATAAAAAGCAATCAGGGCAGACAGACCACCTGTGCTTTCCATGTTTTATGTGAACGCATGTGTGGGGTGTGGAGTGTGAGAAAGTGATGCTTTGATTGATGTAATATTGATTACATTATAATACAGTGGTAAAACACATTATTAGCATCCAGGCATATCTTCCATTCAATTTTGGTAAATTCTTAAGTACACTAACACACCATTTTGATGTCATTCAAATAAATCACACACAGAGTATCTAAGGCTAATGATACAAAATGTGGTAACATAGACCTCTTCTTCCTTGCATCCTTCTTAATGTTGACAAAGAACTAGAAAGCAAAGGCATAGTCTAGATAATTTGATTTTCTTATTTTCCATTTCCTGTCTGGGAGATGAAAGAGCACTGACACTTGACTAACCATCTAAGACAACATTTCCCCCTGAGACAAGGATGGCTATCAGCTGGGGATTTGAGACTGCCTTCCAACCATTCCTTCCACACTGATGGTGTTGTCTTAGGTCTGGCCTACAGAGATTTTGCTGCTCTTATGAATTCCAATGCTAGTGCCATTTGACAGTTTCTGTTCCCAGTGATTCAAAAGGGAATGTTTTTGGTTCTTTTCCTTATGGATAACTGTAGACTTTGCTGTAGCTTAAATTGCCCTCTACTGTGAATCCTTTACTTAAGTTCATATATAAATCATGTTTATCACTAGTTTCAAATGCTAGCTAGATGCTTTTTTGATTGAAGGGTCTCTTTTGTTTTCCTGACCTTCTATATTTTCAAATACAAACTGGGAAGTTAACTATAAATTCCTCTTAGAGTTCTGTCTTTACTAACTGTCTTCAATTTATCAATAAGTGGGGACCTATTTGTTTTCTTTGGAGTCTATTCCTGTTTCAACTTAGCATTTTCTTGAATTTCTCAACAGTAGTAAAAATAATGCACTTTCATACTTACCATAGGTTTTGGCCCTTATTAGTAAAGCTAAATGACTTTTGTAGAAACTAAACTGCTTAGAGTACATGATTTAATTTCAATGCATTCTTAGTACTTATTCAGTGTCTATACTTCCTTCTAGTGATGATGAAGTCCTCTCAGATAAGATGTTCCTGAGTCCCTTTTTCTTAAATAATTATCCCTATGGTATAGACAGCTGAGCTCAGCTTACTGATTTGACCATTTTACTTCTCGCATCTAGAAGTTCTCTTTACCATATTATAGATATTTATAAATTATTAATTTATATATATATATTTTTATATATACTTATTTATATATATACTTATTATACTTATATAAATCAGAATAAGTAATATTTCCCTGAGTTATTTCCACTCTGAATTTACTCAAAAATGTTCAGAGACCAAAGTCATGGAGATTATTTTGATTTGATGTTAAAAAAAAAATGTGGCTGCTCATCTGCTCACCACATTTCTCCTTACAACACGCCTTGCCAAGGAGATGATCCTCTGAAGGAACACACAAAGAAAGCTGGCAAACCTCTTATTGATAACCCTGAGATTCAGCCTGGTTGGGAGTGAGAATATGCATCAGGAAGGAGAAACTCGGTTGAGTTATCCCGGTATCCTCCTTTCCTAGTTCCCAACTTACATATTTTCTCTTAGTCATACTCTCTCTATCCTACGTCCCTATCATCTGTTTTGGTCTGGTAGTTTCAATAATTTGATTAGAGGTTTTTGTGCCTAGCATGACTAAGACAAAGTGACTTCCTAGATGCATCCTTACGTATAAAAGGAATAGGAAGAGTTGAGATTATGCTGATTCTTTAAGACTATACTGAATTAAAGAAAATGCAATTCCACAGGAACACCACACCTCTCCATAATCCATTCACATTCAACAAACTATAAGTGAGAACCTTTATGCCTGGGGAACTGAAGCTAAAAAGAAGCTAGTCCTCCTTCAGGAAAATACCAATCGTATTTAATCGAGAAAGGGTCTCAGAAGTCCTTATTTCCAAGTCTAGTGTAGTTGTTATTCATCCTCTCATTACCCTGTTCAATGATATACTGAGTGGTGTTGGATACTTAACCAGAATATTTGAGTCTCAGAGCTGGAGGGCAGCAAAGAAGCTGTTCATTCCAACTCCCTCATTTTATAAAGAAAAGAACCTGATGCCAGGAAAATGAAATGACAACCTGTTAGGAGCAGAGGTGAGATTAAAATCATATCTTCTGAGTCCTATTAATTGAGATTTTTTCCAGTACAACACATTCTCTCCCTGGGAACTCATAAATTCATCTCTATAATGAGATTGTTTATATTCTTTTTTTTTCTTTCAATTCACATGTATATTTGGGTGCTAAACAGTGAGGAATTTTATTTCCCATTCAAAAATATGGCAGATAGTGTCTCCTTCCTTATCCAGACCGCCTGTTGGTATTTATAATAGATTGTTAGATATGTTTGGATAAGTTTGAGCTGTAAACCCTAGACCTTGAGATTTTCCCCTGAAACTGTAAAATCATTTCTTCTTTAATTCTTAGGAATCCTTGTTAGCAGTTTCACTTAGTCATTTGATGAGCACTCTTGAGTACCTGCCTGTGCCTTGTGTTAGGCTTCAGGTGTAGTATTTGCTTGCTGATCAGCCCCACCAAAGCAGCCCATTGCTCAAACATTCTGGATAACAGAGGAATTTCTGTATTTGAGAGGAATGCAGTAGTGTTTTAAAAGATTCAGGAAATAATTGATACCTCTTTCTCATTCACATCTATCTTTACCCAAATTACCCGTAATTCATTCTTATCAATTAATTAGAAGTTAATTACAGACAATTTTTTTTCCCTTAGCCTAAATAGTCGTCAATAATTTGATCCTGTGTGTGTGTATTTAAAGAAAATAATAATTCTATAATCTAGGTAAGAATATCAAAATAATGGTTACTCTTCACAGTATTTTGGAAAATTCTTTTTTTTTTTGCTAGTTCAAAAATATGTTATTAAAGCAATTCATACTAGAAAATGCCACTGAAAAAATAATATTCCATGTCAGATTACAACTGCAGCAAGATGTCAAAAATACCTAAGTCTGATGTTAACTCATCTTGCTGAACTCGTTCATAAAATAGTTATTACTTAGTT
>NW_007728478.1:92056-93620 GCF_000696425.1 Galeopterus variegatus
ACCTAAGTCTGATGTTAACTCATCTTGCTGAACTCGTTCATAAAATAGTTATTACTTAGTTATAAAAAAGCACTAGATACCTAATTTAATTTTGGATGTGTCTATATGAATTTTCTTTTTCAGTTTCCAGTCCACACTAAAGACAAAGTAAGCCTGAAGTCTGATGCAGGATGTAGCTATTGCTATTCAAATACAATCAAAAGGTCCTATCATTTGATTATCTCAATAGATACTCTTAAAGTAGGGGTAATATGTATATAGCTCTTTAGCTAGATACATTTTCCTGATAAGACATCTGTCTGAGAGAAGCCACTTTGTAAACTGAATTTGAGGTTTGTTCTAATAACATCTTTGTTTACAAATTTGGTGGATCACTTAAAGTCTTTCAAGGATTATGCTTCCCTCCAATTTAAAATGCGTTGCACTCTTTTGTGATCTGTCAGTCTTCTGTTAATATTTACTTCTACCTGAATTTGATGTCATTTTTCTTTCTTCCAAGCCTGTAGAAAGATATTTTTTAGTTTATTTCATAGTGATTCCTTAAGATTGGAAAAGTACCTAAATTATCAAGCAGAGGGGTGATCAACTCTTGGCCACCATATTAAGCTAGTAGATTTGAACTCAGGTCTTTGATTTCTTTTCTCCTGTTTATTCCACAGGTCTGAGCTGTCTTGTAGTCTTTTCTGACCTTTGCAACCTGCACATTATTTTTATGTCCTTGATTAATACGTGAATAAGATTGTTTTTATCTGGGTTTTATCTGGTGTTACGGTGGTTTATTCTATTCAGTTGACCAACATTTCAAACTGTCTGTATCTTTTTATTGATGATTTTCCTATAAATATCCCCATTACTTCCCAAAAGTCTATAATATGATGAATGGGATCTATTTTTAAATCACTCATAAGTCACTGTATTGAAAATATTATTTAGAGCTGCAGATTTTATTCATACTAAATGACATGGATTTTTAACAAGGTGTCTATTTGTATGACAGTAGTGACCTAGCTTGGAAGAGCCAGCTGCTATTTGTGGAAGTGGATAGAGACTTCTTTCTAGTGGCTGCTCCCTTGCTGTGGGTCGGGGAGATATTTCTTGGAATTGTTTGTTGTGTACTTCTAACAGCTAACACCATCTTTCTGCAAATGATGAGAAAAGGAAGGAGGGAATTTTTAGAGGATAACCAAAACCAAACAGAGAACAGAGGAAGGTGGAGGAGCATTGCCACTGATGACCCTGCCACCACATTTTTCATTTTTAACAATAGATCCTTCTATAGAGTCTTCCTCTTACAATCTTCTGGGTTTTCTCCAAAGGTGTTCTTGAATGTGATTTAAAAACTACTGATTTCATATCATCTTTGGCTGAACCATTCATTTCTTTAAGATCTAGCAGAATTACACACTCAGTTAAATGCAACATAGCCAAACACATCCATACAAAGTACACGGACTCCTCCTGGTAACTAGCTACCAAAGATATTGCCAAGATATTTAGAGCACGGGCCTTTCAGTTGTCGGTATTTTGAGTTGTGTAATGAGTAAATGGGACAGCCTTACGCTTA
>NW_007728478.1:95183-225743 GCF_000696425.1 Galeopterus variegatus
TAAAAGTGCTTTTATTTTTTTACCCTTCACAGTCTAGCACAGAACTCTACTCATAATAAGCACTAGATCAATATGTGTTGATTTCATCGTTTTTGAAATGATACATTAGAGAAGGCTTGGTTTCACATCATGTCAGAGTTTAATGATGAAACATCACTGAAAACACCCAAAAGAACAGTTGCAATAATTAGCCTATCAAACAAAGAGCAGGATGGCAGTAATTAACCTCTCCAACATGTGCTCTTCCCAGTTGGTAGAATGCAGGCCTTTCTTCTACAGTAAATTTAACTGGATGCTCTATGAAGCACTCAGTAAAAATGAAAAATCTTGTACCATTTCAAATCTGGAAGCCAACGTGTAATTAGGCAAAATATCTGAAGAATAACCCTCTCCAGTCTTCCACCCCCACGTAGACCATACCTCCAACATCAGAGGTGCAAGCAAAATAGCTGCATAGTACCCACTAGTGTGAATTTAATGAAGATCGTGCAACTAAAAGTGTACCTAACTTTCTGGTTTTCTTGAGAGGTTTGAGATGTTAGTTCATCCTGGAACCCCTTTATTACCACTAAAAATGGTTGCAGGCATGTACTTTCTTGTTCTGATACCATATCTTCTTCCTCTTTGAGGTCTCTGATTTTGAATAGCATCTTCTAAATATTTAGTGTTTGATAAATATTTGTTGGAGGAATGAATAAATGAATGAAGGAAGGAAAGTTTTAAATTTTAGAAGAATAGTGTATTGGATGACAAGTGCAATGCATTTTCCCCAATATAGAGAGGTGTTACCTTGTTGGCTTTTAGTAATAGAATTAGCTAATGATTTACTCCCTATTATAAAAACCAATGGAAATATTTCCAAAAAATGACAAATAAAATATATAGAGATAAAAATCACTTAGACAGTTCAGGAAATCTTGACCAATACAATAGTATTCTGCAACTTTGGTGCATTTAATTATCCCACTTAAACATTTCACAAAAATCTATGGATTCAAAAATAATCTTTAAGTATGACCTAAATTNGGAATCCATTACAAAGGAAATAAACAGTTGATTTTAAGCTAAAGATGAGCCTAGCAACCATTTGCACTATATCGATGTCAAAAGTATCTCTCTGCCAAGTTCTAAAATGCACCTTCAAAAACTACTGAAAATATCCACGAACTTTAGTGATGAGCTACAAATGGACTTTGGTATTGATAAATAAAAGTCAATATGTATAGTGAAAGGACAACTTACTGTGATAAATGGGCCCACCATCAGTAAAGATCGAATTATTGACTATCTAAGGCAAGGAGAAACCTGTCTATAGCTAACTTCTACAGGTGAGAAGAATTAGCCAACAGCAGCAATTCAGGAAAAGCTCAAAGAGACATAGAAGGAGAATTCATTAAAAATACATAGCAAAGTAGGCAGCAACATTCTTTTAACAGATGCATTTGTGACCCTAGACTTCTTTGCCCATGCCTGGGTTCAAACCTTTCTCTTTTGCCTTGAAAGAGGTTGCTTTGGGTTTCCCACATTCTTGCTCGTAGAGATTTAACTCAAATTTTACATCCAAACCACCCTATTGTAGAATAAGAATTCTCTGCACTTCTAAAAACCATGGTACTTTTAGAATTATCTCTAATGCTCCTACTTGTTAGTTTTCATCGTACTTCAACTAGATCACAAGTTATATGAGGGCACATTAAAAGTGCTTTTATTTTTTTACCCTTCACAGTCTAGCACAGAACTCTACTCATAATAAGCNGTCCTTGGTCTCAAGCAGACCTAAACAAGAAACTGAACAGATCTAGCGGAAAGATCATTGAAAGCATATATTTAGATCCTCTTAGGTCAGGAGGACATCCAGCATGGCACCTCTGCTTCATTCATTTGTTCATTCTTTTATTTCACAAATTTTTTGAGAGTACCTTCTATGACCTAAACACTATTATATATGGGGAACACAGCAATGTGTGAATGAAACAGACCTGGCACCTACTTCCCTGTCTTTTTTAGGAGATTCAAATGTACGAAATGAAAAAATTTGGTTTATTTATTTATAGTAAGAATTTCATACTTTTCCCATATTTTGTTACCAAACAAAAGGTTTCTGAGAAGCAGTAAATTCAAACTATGCTCACACTTCTGCAGAACAGAGGAGTACTCTCTGTGTCCTGGCAGGGCTGGTGAAACTGTCTGGAAGAAATATTTGAACCAGAATTATGTTATCCATCTCCTTCAAAGTGTGTCTACATGGTCTTGAGGTTACGATCACCAATGCTCTGCACACTCCATGAAAACAAATGGAGGAGTGTGGCAGGCGTGAGCACTACTAATGCTGCTTGGACCTCAGGTGGGACCCCTTCATGTCACTTATTGAATGTGTGAAGTAGCACAGTCTCCAGCCTCTGCATTGCTCTCTTGTCTCCTAATCGAGGTTTAGAAACAGAGGCCATGCCCACTCCCCTGTGCCAACAAACATACTTCAAGTATGATTTATGATTTATAAATTTATATTTTGTTTATTGCATTTATGGCTTATAAATATGTTGTGCGTGTTATGAAGATCTGAAAAGATAGTGGTAGTATCTACTACAGCGACTTAGGATAGATAAAATTCAGTTATATTCCATAGTATATGGACAGGTAAGTGTGATGTAATTTACGTTATTGGAGGCTTGTTTTGTTCTGTTTGCTCACTGAGTTTCTTCATGAAGACAAGACCCCCTTTTTGTAACAAGTGCATCCTAGAACAAATATAATACGAAAATGTGTTACTTATGGAGATTATTTAGACCAAGTATTACAACTTGTGAAAAAGTAACGATATTTGAGTCTATTTCTGTGGGTGTAATATGTTTATAGGAAACTTTAGACTCCTGTACTAGCTTCTGTTTCTGGTGTAATTCCTATGTAGGAAAAAATATCTCACGACAAGTTGTCTGAAGACCTACCATTCAAAACACCAGGCCTCCTTCTTATTATTTTCAGTGTATTTATTCTATATTTTTTAATTTACTGTGTATAGGACTTTTGGGGGAAGGAAAAAATATCTCACGACAAGTTGTCTGAAGACCTACCATTCAAAACACCAGGCCTCCTTATTATTATTTTCAGTGTATTTATTCTATATTTTTTAATTTACTGTGTATAGGACTTTTGGGGGGGTGTTGGTACCATAGTTTTTAATTTAATGAAAGAGAACCAAAATGCATACCAAGTGTTTATTAGCTGTGATTTGCGTGACAAAAGGAGCCACTGCCACCAGTATAGAGCTGGTCTTTCTAATTGACTAGCCTGATGTTCTTCTCTCTGTGTCCTGTTGCTGTTAATTGACTATATTGTTTTAGATTTATGCATTAAAAATACGATTTCTACTTCAAAGAGATCACTTTGTTACTTTGTGGCTTTTAAGCTGATGCCGTGAACTTATTTTTCTTCTAAGATAAAGTCACATCTATAGATTTTTCAACTAATTACATGTCTGCCAATAAATACTTAGAGGATACATTTTATTTCAATTTATTATTTTTGTTTGCATAGTGTGTCCCTGGAAATATCTGAGGAACTGAAAGGAAATGTATTAATGGTGTTTGCTACTACTTTTTCATTGCTCTCTCTCTCTTTCTCTCTCTGTCTCATAGCTCCAGTCAGTCCGGTCAAGCATGACAGCAACTCAAACCCGGCAAACTTCCAAGATGCTGAGGACATGCCTGACAGATGTGTCTTGGAAGAGTCTGGGAGTCCAGGTGAAAGCCATTTAAAAATAGTCGAGTATAAAATGATAAATTTGACACAGCTTTGGGGTCCTTGCAAGGGAGTTGGGGGAGAGGACATTGTAATTCTGTTTTCTCTTAGCAGCTGCACTGTCAAATTAATGGTCACCTCCAGGGGTCACAGTGTGGAGCCGTTATCTTTTCTTCTTTCATCAAGAATTCAGTTGGAGGAAGTACAAAGGCTTCATGACTGAGAAGGGAAGCTGATGCTATTAGTTCATTATCATCAATTTTAGGCTAAACTAGTTAATAGAGGCAGGGATTGAAAACTAGAAAAATGGTAACATTTTAAATATTTCAAATAATGTTATCTAACAAGAGTCAAGTGGAAGTGCAGAGATGGAGAGAAAAGAAATACAAATTGTCATCATTACAATTCTATTTATCTTTCTAAATACAAATAGAACTTTAACTGGGATGAGAGTATTTTAGCATGACAGTAATGGATATTGTCAACTGTTAGAACGAAAAGAAAAGAAAAGAAAATGGTAACTCTTCCTCAGGAAATCAAATTTACTCTATGTCAAAGTTATTTTTTCCTTTGTTGAAAGAATAGACAGAAATGTACTGGAAGGATCAGACCAGAAACAATGAATTTCTGTTTCTGTTTTTGTCTTGTTTTGAAGCATACCTAGTCTTAATAGCTAATTAATTAAAAGAAAAAAAATCTTGTAAAAGTTGAATGACGTTCCTGGATCACTACAGAGCCATAAGGTACCAGAAGGTCCCTTATTACTGTGAGTGCAAGAGTTAAATATCTCCCCCGTCCCCTTAATTTTTTTTTTCCTGTTTTATCTGGCTGTTGTGTACCCTCCACTCTCTCACATCTTTGTGTGCTAATCCAAGTATCATATTTTTGATTCATCCTCTCTGTGGCCTGTCAGCTTAGTTAAGAGATTTCCAAATCTTGTAGCCTTCGCTGACAGGGGGCAGCTGCAAACAGTCCCCTGATCCTTCCCCGAGGAGAGCTACTGAGATTTAATTTTCAGTGAAAGGTGCAGCCTGCAATCTATGTCAGGTCCCCTAAGTCATCTCAGAACCCCAGTAGGCCCAGTGGCGATGGCA
This sequence comes from Galeopterus variegatus, assembly GCF_000696425.1. Taxonomy (NCBI): domain Eukaryota; kingdom Metazoa; phylum Chordata; class Mammalia; order Dermoptera; family Cynocephalidae; genus Galeopterus; species Galeopterus variegatus. The sequence goes on from NW_007728478.1 coordinate 100,016, forward strand.
ATGGATATCAGTCGTCTCCACTACACCAAGATTCCTCAAAAGATGAACTCTGCTGTGTGCCCATTCTCAACCACCCTTCCGCTTTAGCATCCCATGCAACTGGGAAATGGTGTCTTTGCCACTGGCAGAAATTTTTAATGAGCAAATTAACCCGACCCCCTGCCATGTCTAAACAAAGAATGTAGATTAATGTCACTCTAAAAAGTAGAAGATAATGGTAGTTAAATTTATATAATAAATGTTATTTAAAAATTACTATTCATTTGGACTAAAATTGCCAGATTCTGACTAGGTTTTTTAAAGTGTCTTAATAAACTGTTTTCTATCAACCATTTTGTCAGGCATGAGTCAAGTTTTAAATCCACGAGTCAAGTTTTTACCTAAGTGTCCATTGTTTTTTGACCAGAATAGATCAGCTTTATACCATTTCAAAAGTAGAATAAATGTCCACCATCCCTTAATATGCATGGAATTGTAATGAGATTCAAATATAACATACTCTATCTGATTGATACAAACAAAAGGATATATCAAAAAAGAAAGATTAATTAGAAAATATAGGTGCTGATAAAGAATCTTAACTTAAAAAGTGAGTACTGTTCTGTACATTGGACATCATTAAACTAGTAATAAAGAATGAATTACTCTGGCTTTTTCCTCTGTCCATTCCTGCATTTTAAGACATCTTGCGTTATAGGCCTAGAAACCTCTGGAGAGTTCACTACTGGTCTCACTGCCTTCCACTGAGAATTTGTGGCTTGGTTGTCATGGAGACATCGTATTTCTCCAAGAATTGCTCATATTGATCCGTGGCCAGGAGTAAATGGCCAAGCGAGTGTGAGGAGTAGGGGGCTGGGCAGTCCTATAAAATGACCAGGGCTTGTGGGTTGGAAATAAGCTCATAGCAAACACTTAGGTAAAAAGAAAGAAGCAGTTTTATTTTGTTTCAGGATTTCTTTCTGCACTTTGGGCCATTGTCTTCTTTCACTATGAACTGAAAGAAACTTGTTAGTCACTTGTCATGTCAGATCTTTGGTGCTTGTCCTGACACAGCTGTCAGCCTTCCAGCTCTGCGCAGTTCAGGGACACACAACAAAGAGGCAGCGACATGAATTATTTATTGCTCCTTGTGTGAATAAAATTCGTGATAAGAAATTAAGACACTTCTGACAGAGGTGCTCGTTTAGTAAGAAAGATTTTGATGAGACAGTGCATTTCCTTAAAGTTCGACCATTCCATTGGCAAAATCCTTAAAACTGAATGTGGAGGAAAATAAGTTTTGTATTTCATGTGCGGATGTGGTGGCATAGAGGGACTTCTTTGAACTACAAAAATATGCCTGTCTACTTTTCAATGTCCAAAAATTAACTTCAGAATATCAGGTCGTTCAAAATGTGGTGGCTCCAAAACTATAAGCATTACTCTGGTGGTTTAGTTAGTTCTGTTTACCATGTATGAAGGATGTTTCCCTGGAAAATATTAAGCTCCTTAGTTAAAAGAAAAAACAAAATTTGGGGGTTTTAAGTGGTGAGATTTGGGAAGAAGTCTTCCTACCAGTAGAGGTACTTCAGTAGCTAAGCTTATAATTCCATTAGTATATTCCTTATTTGTTGCATGGAAAGGAGGGCATTTAAATCTGAATGCATCATTCTTACCATTTTCAACTGGACTATTATCACTCATTTAAAATTCCTTTTAACATCTTCACATACATGCAAAATCCCCCCATTACAAAGTTGAATGTGGTCGGTCTTCCAGCTTTAATGGGTATTGACCTTACATGATTTTATCTATGCAATGCTAAATGACTAATATATTTATTACATCATTTTTAATGAATAGAACAGTTGTTTGAGCAGTATACAGAAAATGAAAACAAAACATCATTTTCCCATCAAAGCAGTGTTCAAGAATACTGCTTCATATATTGTTCTTTCCAAATAAAGTCTTTTCTTTGCAAATCCTCTAAAAATCATTTTACTTTAGCTCTTATGGCTTCATATTGCTAATACAAACTTGTTTTCTAAGGCAAAAAGCAAGAGGGACATTGAAGCACAGAAAAGCTAAGTTTTGGAAAAAGATGAAGTTCATATTCTAAATGTTGTTAGAGTGATTTAAAATGTCACTAATACAATCACATTTTCAGAACTTATATAAAATCGTAAGATCAACCTTGTGAGTTGTCTTTGAATGCAGTGGGTTTTGAACTCAGTGTGCAGATTTATTTTTTACATTGACATCACTCCTTCTCCAGCACTAAATTGACTAGGATGATCCATTTGTAAATGGGCTGCAGTCTGCATATAGGTCACAATTTAGATGCCTTGTGGAGTGGTTGTTCACCTGGTCTCTGGAGCGCTCTACCTTATTCATCATGCCATTGTGATAACTTTATTGGTTCAAACTGTATACCCAGGTGAGTGCCTGGAGTCCATTAAGGTTGACAAAGCACCTTTAGACCAAAGCATTCCTGTTACTATGACCCTGCTCGTGAACCTGGGGGTCTTGTCTGATAGGGGAAAGTATCTCTCAGCCGTGCCTTTTCTTTGGAATAATTCATTAGCAAAGAGTTTTGACTCACAGGTGAATCCCAGGTTGAAGTTTCTGCCTTAGACTCCGTGAAGTCTGCTTGCTCCTTCACTAGCATTTATATGTTCCTGAAACCTGTGGGAATAACTTTGATGTCTCGTAATAGAAGCATCGAGACAACATCATGAACTTGCAGCTCCCTTTCTTGAGATTTTAGGGCCATTAGCCTTTCTTTCTTTGGCTCTTTAAGGCCTGGTTGCTTCTGAATCTGAAAAATGTTATCACAAAAATAGTTCAGTTGAGTCTTTTTTTGGTTAACTTCTTGTTAACTGTTTCTTATACAGTGATTAAAGTTCAATCCCCATTCTCCAGAATAATATTTAAAAAAGGATTCTTTGTTCCTCATCTTTACACTCATGATGATAAAAAAAATTTAGTGTGATATTCACAACTTTTATGCAAGTGTTGATGAGAGACCTTGAGCTTTTATCACTTTATGGGCTTGGAAAATTAAGAATTTTTCTTCTTAGTGCACTAGAGTCAGTGTACTTAAAAGTAGCTACAGCTGAAAGTAGTAGAGGCAAGAGAGAGCCTGGAAGTCTAGAAAAAATGCATTCCCATAAGTGTTTTCACCTCATTCTGAAGTAGTTTATAATCAGTATGCATTCTGCCATTAATAGAAGATTTTAGTGGTTTTTACATAGCATGTTATATGTGTAGATCTATATACATCATTGTCAATCAATATTACATTTGCATGAATATTACGAACAAAACTAGATTTCTCATAGAGTTTGCAGGGGATACTATATTGTGAAAAGCCAGAGTGGATTATTTTTTTCTTTTACTATTCTGGCTCATGAATCACCAGCAAAAATCAGGTAGCAGAAAGTAGGACAGATTCAGGACTGGAGTGTTGGAGATGGCTGATGATGATGCATGAAGCAGAAAAAATGTGGAATGTGTGAGCAACCCATCAATCACAGCCATCAAGAACGCACTTCTTATGGTTAGTGCTAAAAAAAAAAAGTGTTCTAGAATAAGTAAGAACAATTCAGGAGTAAAATATAACCTCTTTCTTCTAGTCATGTTTAACAGTATCAATATCTTTATTAATTTACCCAAAAAGAAAATTTAAACATCAACATGATTTTTGAAAGAATATAAAATTGTAGACTAATATATACACACACATTTAGTATACAAAATTGGTTTACCTAACCAAAGAATCAGATTTTTGCCAGGACTGGGAGTTACTATTCATGGTCACGTCGTTAATATGAATATTTTAAAAAATAATTAATTAAGGCACAATGCTCCAGTTAATTTGATAGACAAATTAATTTAAATAAAGTGATTTTTTAGCCTACAAAGACAACCATTTAAGTAGTCTGAGAAATAAATGCTGTTTCAGTTCTATACCTCAAACCATATTTCACCTAAAATTTATAAGATTTGACCTTAACACTGCGGTTGTAGGTTTCTCCAAGAACAATTAAGCTGCTCAAAATAAATGGAAGTTTACTAATTTTAAATCAAACTCATCTTATTGAAAGTTTCATCATCCTGGGCAATTAAAAAAAACAGCCTATTACGAATGTGTGCAATTAAAATGTATTTACCTGGCTTATAAGATAGGAATACTTTTATTATATTAACATATTTTATTTCAGGATAGAAAAGAAGTATAGAAATGATAGGCAATTTTTTTTTCCTTTTCTTCCCTCCTTCTCTCCCTCCTTCCATCTCTCCCTCCCCTCCTCCTTCTATTTCTTCTTTCCTCTTTCCATATTTCACCAGATAACCCAAGATATCTGTTTTCTTTCTAGGTAAGCCAAGGCATAATTCATGGATAGCAAAGGTGTGTCCCTGCAAGATGTGCTAAATGGAATCTCATCCATAGGAACTGGATTTGGACAAATTAAGAAACTTAAAACATGCCATTTGTTTATCATTGTATAAAAGTGATGTTGTTATTGGTCAAGTTATTAGGCTATAGTGGATTTGCCAATACTTTATTCAGAGTGTGTTGAAAGTGTAATTACTGATTGAAAATACCCCAATTCATTTAAGTTTAGAAAATACTTGTCTGAATCATCCTATATTTCTTCTTACTTTTCTGTTATTATTTCCAGCAAGGGTGCTAGACCACCAATACAAAATTAACAGTGCTTTAGATTTTCTTCCATTTTTTCAGTCTGAAGTATATAAGAAGTAACATGAAGACCAGTATAACACACTTACTTTTAAATTTAATGTTGTTTCAGTGAATTTAATCTAAAGCTCTCCCAAAGTTGATTTGTTTGGTTAGGATATTTTGTTTTAGTAGATGCTTTAATTTGATCACTGCAACAAACCTCATCCCTAAGCATAAAATGTTGTCAGTAAATAACAAGTTCCGTCTAATCATCAATTAGCCCAAATAAGTGATACAGTAAAACATTGACCAACTTTGTGTGGCCTAGTTAATCTGGACTTCTAATGACATTGAGGCTAATGTCTTTAGCTACAGGATGCTCTTGCCGACCATGTAGATGTGAACTAGGAATTGGGAATCTACTTATAGCACATCACAACTGATTCTTATTAAGAATACACTCTTGTAGTTATTTTCCCAGAAAGAAGTTTGGCTAGCAGGAATTCTAAAACTAAAATGTGCAAAGTAATATGCATAGAAATAGACATAAAGTGCTCATCTGTTAAAGCCTTTAGTTATCTGATTTATTAGCTGTGATTTATATTGTACAATTCTTTCATTTATAGAAAAATCATAAAAAGATTATTAATGTGCATATAATATTAATGTAAATATAGCCTAACCCATAGGAAAATGGAAATAAATTATTTAATATGTGATATATAACTCTATCTAACAGGGAAGTTCAAGGAACTTCAATTCAACAAACATTTCTTTGAGCACCAGCCTCAGGTCCTATGCTGGGATGTAGTGGGCAGGGAGGGGGAGATTAGAGAAGAGAACTATAAATGTGAAATGGCATGGTCTTTACCCTTAAGAAGCTTGTAATTAATGGTCGACCTGAATGAATATATCAGAATGCAGATATCAAATGTGTATGGCTCCTTTAAAGAAGATTAAAGTGTGCCTTCTTTGGTTTCTAAAATATGATGCCACTCCTTGAAATTACCTTGTGCTTTGGAAACTATAACATGTTGTTAAAACGAATAATCATGAAAAATTGTCCTCCTTTGAAAATTGACATATATGCTTTCTCTCCCTTTGGAAGCAGCCAAAAGCCACTTGAAACAAGTTTCAGAATAAAAGAAGGTAGCAAATTAGGCAACAGGATATATTTTCATGCATGCCGTATACTGGCTCTCAAGGCTATCACAAGGACTCCCAAAACATTTTGAATGATGGCACTATCAAATTAGTACTATATGTCCTCTCAAAGGGGCTATCTTAATAGTTAAAACCTATTTGGATGCTCAAGTTCTGACATGTTTATTAAAAATAAACTATTTTTATAGCTACATCGTATTTCTCTCTTTTTCAAAGAAGAATAACAATAGGTTTGAATAGTTGCCATACTTAGAGTTTTTTTTAGGTCTAAGGAAACTAATACTGAATTCTGATAAATATTTTATGATATCACTAGGTATAGGAAATTAGAACTTGCATAACCCTGACATTACTGAATGAGAGTTTTGAAATTTTTTCAGCATCTCATGTTAGATTTGCTAAAATTAAAAATTTATATTAAATGACCATTCAATTTATATGAAGTCTCTATATATTTAAATATATTAAATATGAATTCTGGAGACCAACACCATCACTATCAAAACTTTTAATTCCTAAAAACGAGAGTTTTAGAGATAAACTAAATAATGCTTTCCTAATATCAATGTACAAGTATGTTTATGATACAAATCTACTACTCTGTTTAAAAATAATTTTAAAAATTTGTACGGATTTATGTTCAATGTGTTTCAATAATTTCTGTTGTGAGGAGACTTAAAATAGTAAGTTGCCCTACAATTAATTGGATGGACCATGTGGTGATTCTAACCACTAGGTTCCACAGCTAAAAACTCAAAACTGACTTCCTCCTGATTAGGTGATTGTCCTTTCATATGCCTAGCCTTTGGTAACCAGTGGAATAATTGCATTAGCAAACATATTTGTATCCAGGGTCTTCCTGTCATTGTAATAAATAATTCATTTAAAAAATTATCTTGTGTTTCTTTTTTGATAATAATTCCCCCAAAGGAATATTATACTTTCAGATTTGCAAGGCTGGGTTATTTTATTTCTTGTGGAGTTACACATTGGCTATCTTGTACATTGTAGAGGAAAGAATCTTGAAAGCATCTAGGGTAGGGAGCAAAGGCTTCCTTGCAATGTGTCCAGGCAGTGTGTGGTGGTGCTTCTTGGAGCTTTTATTTCCTCACCTGTGCTGGACAGCTTTCTCACAGGGCTCTACAAGGGTGCTCTACAAGATATAGGTCTATAGAAAGGTTTATAGAAAGTAATCAGAACACTGTAAAACACTTCAAATATAAGAAAAAAAATGTATAATATTATAAACACACAATTAGAGAGGTGGCCTCAGTCCTCAAACATTCTGTTACTATTTTAGAAACTAAGTTAAGGCTACTTTGAACATATCACTATTAGAAAAATGACAGAAAAACATTTTGTGAAATATTCATATTTTATTTTTAGATGATAACATTTGGGGTGATTTTTATTTCCTTCCTCATGTATTTTCCTCCCATTTTCTATATTCCAAAAATCTTTATAATTATTCAAATGAACATTTTAGAAAAGATACTATTTCGATTCAATCTTTAGAGAGCACATTACAATAATTGAATTTCTAAAAATTAAGTTTTATGCATGTGTTTTAAATGAAGGCTTTCAGAATACATCAATTTTAATTGATTTTAACGTCTCATTTTCACAAAATAGACTCATTCATATAATTTTTAAAAATATATTGCATACTTATTGATTGCTCAGTTATTTAAAAGCCGTGTTATAAACACTTTTATTCTCCACAAAATGTTGTCTTACATGTAAAGTGCCCTAAGTTGTGTTTTATTTTATAAGAAAGTCACTGCTTTGTATAAATTTGCATAATACTTAGCATTTTTTCATATTTTCAAAATTAGCTCTAACCAAAAAAGTTGCAAAGTTAAAACTTTCTTGGGTAGATATCTTTTGGATGAACTTACATGGCTTCATGTACAGTGGCCCCCGGATCACTTTGCACTGTAATTTGGTCAACAAGGACCCTACAGATAGGTTGCAGGAAAAAAACGCAAACTGGGAATGAACAGGTCTCCCAGTAAGAGTATGCCACTGGAAACGCCCATCTAACTTGTGACCCCTGGAAGACAGCATGTATCACTGCCTCTCCCTAGCAGGGCAGGGACTAACGTAAGGCAGCCCTGGCATGACTCCTTCACTGTCTAAACCTTCACCCCGATCATCTCAGATCCCATCTAAAATTTCAATATGGATTTTTTTGCAGTCATTTGATTTTTATAAATATTGTATTAAAATATATTTATCTTGATTACTGAATTTTTTTACCATGCCCTAGTCTTGGTCCCTGTTCATGAATTCTAGGATAAATTCACCTTTACCCCAGGAAGCATACTGCAGGTAAATGGGCTATGACAATTGCATCATTATGAGCGTGATTATAATGATACAAATGGTAAGAAATAGTTATTTTAATATCATGTGAAAACTAAGGCCAGAGACCATGGAAAATGTTTGAAATGGCTTACTTCTAGTGGTGTACAGGGGGCAATGTTAAGCATGTATGTTTCTTCTTTGGACATTGTTTCTCCAAAAGCTTTTTTTTCATTGCATAGAGCATATTTTCCTATCATCAATTTTAGGGATCCTCTTTTGTCTTCAATGTTTTACTAATTGGAAAGGTAGTGATGATTTTTATTCAAGGACACAAGGTTTTTATTTTTATTTATTTATTTATTTTTTTTTTTGTCTTTTTGTCTTTTTTTCCATGTCCGGCAACGGATCGCAACCCTCAGTGTTGCCCCCGTACCGGACCAGGGACCAGCAATGGGATCGCAAACCTCGGCGTTGCTCCCACGCCTCGCTCAGCCAGTGAGCAGGAGCCGGTCTGTATGTGGGATCCGAACCCTCGGCAGGAGCGCGGCTGCGCTTCCCAAGCGGCGCACTATCCAGTGCGCCACCGGGCCGGCCCCAAGGACACAAGGTTTTTAACACTAAAGATAATTAGGCCATGTTCAGTACAGTACTATGCCTAAATTTGCAAAGTGCCAAATGCCAACAAAATGCCAATATTCATTACATTATGTAACAGCAATAACTAGTTGGCATATGCTTCCAAAACCCATCATTTATTCACTTAGCAATCATTTTAATTGCAATTATCTGTAAAGTCATCAATCAGCTTTTCAATCTTGTTCTGTATTTTCCAGGGAGAAGGTGTTAGCAGTTGAGCGTCATGGCCTTGGATAATGCTTCTAAAATAAAAGCACAGTCTATAATGTGTTTTTGACATATTACAAGTTTCCTTTAGACTTTTAAAGATATCCATTAATTCTGTGGTGTCACCTGTATTTCCCATCAGAAATAGCCTCTCTTATCTATATCAAAAGAATTCTTACATCTGTTTCTCTATTTGCATCAATTTATACTTATAATCAATTGAGAGACATTGTTTTGCTTTCTTTTCCCTTTTGTGTTCAAAAGAAAAAAACAAAAACAAAAACCTGTAGCACAGTGACATTAAGAACCTTTGTCGTTTCCCTGACACATAGTGATGGGGCTCATGCTATACTTGGGATTGTTTTTATGATATGGAAGATTTCCTTGGATCAGCCCCTATTTCAAATGAGTATATTCCCACTAATCTAAGCGAAACCATTCAGTCCAATTTCTGCAAGAATTTAAGATAGAAAGTGAGGAAATAGAAAATACTACCATGTCACTGGGAAAGTCAAGTAAGGAAACAAATTTGGGAATTTCTAAAGTGGGTTTTTATAGAAAGTGTACTGCAGCCGACTGCAAAGGTCTGAAAAGGTGTGGGTTTTGTTCACAGTCTTCCTGCCATGTAGGTGGCAGCAACACTCAAGGCTAGAAATTTTCTTTCACATTCTTTTAGCTCTAGTCCAAAGCGTATTCTTACTAAAAAAATTCTTGTGGAAGAGAAAAGATTCAAAGTGAGGAGACAAATTTCTCTGTGTCCTCACCTATCTCTAAAGCACTATTTTCCGGTTGTGCTTAAAACAGTTCCCATAATGTGAAAACATCCATCATTTCCCTTAATACAGAAATCACATTCTGCTCTTGTACATGTTGGTAGTATTAGGTTTCTGTTTCTTTATTTACTAGGATTTTACTTCTTCACCTTATCTCAGGCTAAAGCCTTTCTTTGAAGAAAAAGGAAGAACACTGCTTTAGTTCACTAGCACCTAAGCTTTTTTAGAAAATAATACAAGGCTGTCCCTTTTTCCTTTGTAAACATCTAAAAATCCAGGATACTGACTAAATGTGCAAGATTTTCTCTTAGTCTTCAAAATGAAGCCATTTTCTTTACTTGTCCTACCTAGAGGTGACTACATTCAACTCAGTTCTGTGTGCAAATCAGATGAAGTCTACATCAGAGCAGAGAAGCCCAGGGCACCAGAAAGTGAAGCTGGAAGACTGGAGCAGAGGGCCCACGGTCTAAAGATGAGGGTGTTAAGTCCTTGTGTGCCTGCAGGTTACTGCCTCAAGAAAGCTGTTTTCTCCTGTGCCCAGGGTGAAATCAAACCAGGAGGTTTACCCTTATATAAATAAGTTTGCCCTTCCTCAGTACTGGAAACTGATGAGCAGTAGGCTTTTCAATTCCCAGAATTTTGCTAGAACTAGTACATGTTATAGCAGCTTTTGTGAAGGCATCTTCAGAGTGTTCTTGTTACGTAGTGTCAGTCAACATGACCAAAATACCATGCAAATATACACAATTCCAGACTCAGGTGAAACAGATAGCAATTAAATTCCTAGGCTATGAAAAAGGCTATGAAATGGTGTTGGGATGGTGAGGAGAGGATTCTGTACCTACTATTTTTATTTTTATTTATTTATTTTATTATAAATACATGTGGGGCACAATATTGAATTTCAGTAATTGTGTACAACGTGTGGTGGTTAGATCAGTATAGTTAGCTTATTCATCATTACAATATGCAATCATTCTTTGTGTCTGTTGACCAATTCCTCATTAGCCCCCTCTCTGTCCCCTCCCTTCCTCTTTTCCACCTCTAGTTTTCTAAAAGTTAAATGTATTACTGTGATTGTTGTTTCATTCTTTCTTTCTCTCTGTGTCTCTTTATTGTTCTTTTGTTTATTTATGGATTCAGCTCCTGGTTATGAGTGAGAACATGCAGTATTTCTCTTTCTGTACCGGGGTTGTTTCACTTAGAATAATTTTCTCCAGGCTCATCCACATTGCTGCAAATGGTAGAATTTTATTCTTTTTTATGGCTGAGTAGTATTCCATTGTGTATATATGCCACAATTTCCTTAACCAGTCATCCATCAATGGATATTTAGGTTGGTTCCACCACCTAGCTATTGTAAATAGAGCTGCAATAAACATGGGAGTGCAGGTATCCCTTCAACCTGATGTTTTTCCAATCCTCTGGATATATCCCCAGCAGTGGGATAGCTGGACCATATTGAAGTTATATGTATAGTTGTTTAAGGAAACTTGCTGCTTTTATCCATAATGGCTGTGCTAATTTACAGTCCCTCCAAGACTGCAGGAGAGTTCCTCTCTCTCCACATCCTCACCAGCATTTATTCTGTCTTTTTTTATAACAGTCTGATTGGGGTGAGGTGATATCTCAAAGTTGTTTTGATTTGCATTTCCCTGATGATTAGTGATGTTAAGCACTTTTTTAATATGCCTGTTGGCTATTTGTATGTCTTCCAGCAACTTTTGAGAATGTCTATTCAGCAACTTTTCCCATTTTTTAATTGGATTATTTGGGTTTTTTGCTGTAAAGTTGTCTGAGCTCTTTGTATATTCTGGATATTTATTCCTTGTCAGATGCATAGATTGCAAATATTTTCTCCCATTCTATAGGATGTCTTTTCACTCTATTGATTGTTTCCTTTGCTGTGCAGAAGATTTTTAGCTTTTACAGTGTTATTCATAAAGTCATTGCCCAGTCCTAAATCCTGGAGCATTTCTCCTATGTTTTCTTCTAGGAGTTTTAAAGTTTCAGGCCATATATTTAAATCTGTAATCCATTTTGAGTTGAACTTGGTATATGAATCAAGTTTCATTCTTCTACAAAGGGGAGAGGCCCCAGCAGTTCTATCTACTGTTTTAAAACCTGATTGATACCCCTCCTCACTTCTTTTGTCCTTCCACATCCTTGATCTCTTTTCCACGTCTATGCAGTTTAATGCAGATATTGTGAGAAATAGACCCATGCACTGTAGCAAGCACTGAACATGGAGTAATAAGTACTGGCATTGTGTCCCAGCTTCTCCGTATCTTACTAGCTGTTTGATATTAGAAAGTGGTTTCACAGAATAGAGTCCAGAAATAGATCCACAGTTGTACACCAATTGATCCTTGACAAAGACACAAAGACAATTTAATAGCAAGAGGGGGGATCATACTTTATGTGCTCTTTTGTGTCTGACATTTTCTGCATAACATGATGTTTTTGAGATTCATCAATTTTGTTGCATTATCCTTAGTTTGCTCCTTTTATTGCTGAGTGTGTTCTATTGTACAAATATACTACATTTATATGCTTACCCATTCTTCTGTTGATGGATGTTTGGGATGTTTCCAATTTGAAACTTCTATGAATATAGTGGTGATGAACATTCTGGTAAAAGAAAGAAAGAAAGAAAAGAAAAGTAGTTTTATACAGTATACTGAACCTCAATTTTCTCATCTATAGATCAGAATTAATAATTCCAATTTCTCAAGTATCATATGCATGTACTATTACTACTAAATATAAGATTACAAATAATTGGAATTACTATGCATACTAAAAATGCCTGATTAGAATCTTAATTACGGCCAACCGTAATGGCATTTCAGTGCTTGAGCAGGATTTTTACTCAGATTGCAGAGAGCAGTTTGGCATAAACAAGCTAATAGGTTACTTTAGTAAAAGTTTCTTTTAAAATGTTTCATGTTAACTGAGTATTCCCAGGATGAAGAGCTAGTTTTAAAATTTTCAATGATTTATTTAAAGGTTGAGGCTTTCTCCAGCACAGTGGGTAATAATAAACAGCAAATAGTTATTCTTCTGGGTCCTGAAAGATCATCTCCTGAGACTGTTTTATGTCAGAAGACAGGCTGTAGTCCACCTAAGGTTGTAGAAAACAAGAAGTAGCTTCCCTCTTGACTTCTGTCAGTACTCATCTAATCAAATGACACTAAGAAGCATGTTTTTGTAGCCTTATATGAGTGCGATTAAAGAGACCAAACCAAAACACGTAAATACTTCTAAACAGGTATCCCCAATCATAGAAAGTCCACGGGTGCCAGAAAGGTTTTGTGTGAAGCAAAACAGTATATTAAATTCTACTTTTCCAATGAGAGTGTTGTGTACTAGATATATCTTCCCATTAGTCAAAAATCAGAAAATGAATGAACTAGGCTGAAAGTCTGAGTCAAGGAAGGGTTAATGTGGAGACCTGAGTATGCTATCAGGAGCATCAAACACCAGAGAATGGACCTGGAGACGGACGCTCTTCCTTTTACTTTAATAAATCTTGGTGAAATGTCTTATCAGAACTCTGCCTCTGCTTCTTGTCCTCTTCTTTTCTCTTCTCTTTAAGTGAAAAAAAATAGGAAGAATAATAATAAAATGACTATGGGGATTTTCAATTAAAATGGTCCACACACTCCTGATGCTGCATTGAAATACTGAGACAAAAGACACATACCCAGAAGAAAAATAGAGAATACGACAAAGAATAACAACAGCAAAATTATAAAACTTTGGAAAGCAGATAAATGCACTGGGGACAATGCCAAAAAGTGAGCTGGTTGGTGCTGCAGAGCTCTTCCCAGGCTCAGAAACTGAAGTTCACTGTGACCTCTGGAAGTGGGGAGACAGGTATGGCTGAAGCAGGAAAATTACTGAAAAGAAACAACTTCCTTATTTCCTACCTCCATTTGCCATGCAAGCAATTTCCCCTCCCCCTCTCCAGCTGACACCAGAATTTCCACTCCTTGAACAGGCTGAACAGAAGTGATTCTGTACCTAAGGACACCACTAGGCCAGCTGAGGGCAGGGACATCATCTCAAAAGACGAGGGATGTGTCATGGTCACACTCCCACCCCAGCTTCCTTCTGCTTTGCTCCAAAAATGCTGATAACCAATCTTATTAACCCTGGAGAAAAGGCGGGTAATTCTTTTCTGATGAAACAACCAGCCTAGGACCAACAAGAACATGAACAGATACTCAACATCACTAATCATCAGGAAAATGCAAATCAGAACTACTATGAGATACCATCTATGGTTAGTATAGAAAAAAAAAAGAATGAAAGAAAATAACAAGTACTGATGAGAATGTGGAAAAATTGGTTGGAACACTTGGGCACTGGTTGGTGGAAATGTAAATGGTGCAGCTGCTATGGAAAACAATATGGAGGTTTCTCAAAAAAGACAAAATAGAATTACCGTATGATCAAGCAATTCCATTTCTGGGTATATATCCCAAAGAATTGAAAGCACAGTCTCAAAGAAAAATTTGTATGTTAATGTCCATAGCAGCAGTATTCATAGTAGCTGAAAGGTGAAAAGAACCCAAGTGTCCATTGTTGGATGAATGGATAAACAAAATATGGTATACTCATACAATGGAATATTATTCAACCTTCAAAAGGAAGGAAATTCTGACATACGATACATGAACAAACCCTGAGGACATTATGAGAACTGAAATAAGCCAGTCACAAAAAGGCAAATACTACATGACTCCACTTACACAAGGTACTTATAGTAGTCAAATTCATGGAGACCAAAAGTAAAATGGGGGTTGTCAGGAGCGGTGGGGAGGGAGGAATGGACAGCCGTTGTTTAATGAGTGTAGAGTTTCAGTTTTTCAGGATGAAAGAAGTCATTGAGAAAGTTAAAAATATGGGATAGAATTCATTTATTCAATTCCACAAATCATTTTTTCAATTTCTACTGTGTGCCAGGCACTGTTCTCACCATTGATAGTACAGAAGTAAACAAAATATACACCTTCAAAGGTTAGCAATTTCCCCCCGCCTCCCCCCAAAAGTTTGGAAGATATAATTCAGGAAATCTCTCAGAAAGTAGAAAAATTAGGAGAGATAGTAAGAAAATTTGAAGATCAATTCAATTAGAGGAGGTCCAGTGCTCAAAATAATGTTAATGAAAGCTCCTTCAGAACGATTAAACAGGGAAATCAGAGGGAAGAAAGTCATGTAAAACAAAATCAAGGGAACTTCCCAGAAATGATGAAACCAAACTCCAGACTGAAAGAACCCGTGGTGTGCTCAGCGAAATTAATAAAAACAGACCCACATCAAGGCACGTTCTAGTGAAAGTTCAGAATATCAGAGAAAAAGAGAATCTTAACGTTTAAAAAAAAGAAGAGAACTTTTGCCCAATATGGATGATATTCAGAACGGCATTAGAGTTCTCAATTGCAATTATGGATGCAAGAAAAAAATGGAGCAATGACTTAAATATCCTGATGAAAACTATTTCTATACTGGAATTCTATACATAGCCAGTCTATCGCTTTCATTGAGACTACTGGAAGATGCGGTCCACCTACAAAATAGGGTGACCAAGAAAGAGCAGCACATGCAACACAGGAAAGAAGAAAATTCCCCAACAGTTGGTGAAGGAAGATCGCATGTCGACTGCTGTGCACAGGCCTAGAAAGTAACCAGTCCAGACTGTAGCATCAAGTAGAGGCTTCCAATGTCTCTCGGACAACAATGAAACTGGTAGATTACCTGATAAATCTGACGGTACTGAGAGTGATTTCATAGTTCTGTCAGTGGGCTTGCTGATGAATTAGTGACAGGCATTGTGTATGACAGAACACTAAGCAAATGACAACAGAGAGAGGAAGAGAGAAAAAATGTAATCAGTGTGTTACACAGTCCATCAGTGAATAAACAAGTAACAATTATCACAAAATAAAAGTATTACTCTAACCAAAAAAAGATAATAAAACCATCAGGAGGATGAGGCAATTGTGTGAAGGGGATGAAAAATGAGGGAAAGGAAAAGTAAATACTCATTCTGTATAAGTCAATAATATATACATGAAAAATCAAGCGATTTCAGTATATACATGCTATTTAGAAAATAAAAGAAGAAACGAAAGGCAGTAAAAGCAGAGATAAAATAAAAGAAGAAACAGTCAAAAATCACTAACATTTGGTATTTCAAGTAATCTGAAATAATGGGTAAATTCTCACTTTACAAAGTTCGTTATAGCATATGTTGGTATATCGAATTTTTTTACAAAAAGAGTTATTAGGAATCTTTGCATACTTGCCCTGGACATGGGCCTGCCTTTGCGTTTCTCTGGTTGTTTAGGATCATAGCCTGAGAAACTACTCAGGTCTTATGGTTCTTCCAAGCTCAAGCGCAGTGTCATCCATCTGATTCTGTTCTACCCTGCCTGACCATAACCCACTCTGTAGAGCAATCCTACAGGCGTGGCTTCCTTCCAGGCAGGGGATTTCTTGCACGTCTGGCCACCATTTTAATGATCCCCCTTTGTAACATGATTAATGAGTGTTATGTGTGATTAATGAGTGTAAGATGGTGAAACTTAAAACAGCTGAATATGGTATTGAGTATCTGGCTATTCATAAGGTCTTTTTTGGATAGCAGCCAGGAATATCGGTCAAATATATTGTGTGCATACGTAGCTGTCCAGGAGACTAGAAGACCACCTACTTCTGTGCTTCTCAAAAATTACACCAAAGGGTTCTCAGAAGAAAAGCAAAATAGTACACAAAAGTAGCCCCAAAGTATCACACTGTAAATATGAAATTTCTCTGTCATCTTGTGGTTCATTTTTTAAAATGAATTTCAATGTTGCACACATGTTCATCTGTGTTTGTTGAATACATAAAATTCTAATAGCTAACATTTACTGAACATTATGTCCTGTGCCTAGTACTTTACATACAGTTTCTTATGTAAACTTCTCAGCTATTTTCTTAGATTCTATCCTCACTTTATAGATAAGGAAACAAAACACAGAAAGGCTAAGTAATTTGCTAAAGACCACACACCTGGTTAGCAGCAAAAAAAGCATTTAACTATTAAAATGTAGTTTGTAAGCACGCAGGCTCTGCCTTCAGACTCTTTGGAATCATTTACTGTTTTATAATCTGCCTGTCTCTCCCATGGTTTCCAGTCTCTCATTAGAGATATGAGAACTATAATTTGAAAAGCGTGAATCTATTTCATCCATTTTCATTCATTATGGCTGAAACTAGTGAAATCAACAGCAAGAATGTCACCACTTTTAATAAATATTGATCAGCAAATTATTGATTTGATCAAAAAAGGAAGAATAGTTATTGTTATACTCCCAGCATAAATACGGTCAATATCTTTGTGTCAATTATCCAGAAGCCCTTAGTGGAGGGTCACTTTGGAAACAGTGGGCTGGGTCTAGGACTTTTATTTTGCTACACTGATAACACACCATACTACCTAGGCTCCCAAAACACACATAGATGACATTTATTGAGTTTACTAAGTGCCAGTCACTCCACTAGCTCCGTGTGTGATATTTGATTTACTCCCAAACACAACTCTCTGAGGCAGGTGTTATTTTTATTCCCATTTTACGGATTTGAAAAAGCTCAGCACATGGGAAGATAGGTAATTTGTGGAAGATCACCCAGCTAATGAGTCATAAGAGCAGAACTCTTATAAGCTCAGTTGGATTCAGCAAACTGAGCTCTTCACCACTGTTACATTCTTGACCACTTCCATCCTTCTGTTCTCATATTTGACAATGCAGCAGCCAAATTCAAAGGTCACTTTCAAGACTTCATATTTTAGATGTCCTTAGCAGTATGTGCTTTCCCATCTATTCCCATGGTATTGAACTTGTTATCTTTGCATCAACTGCTAACCTACATTGTGGGGTTCACTGGGTAAAGTGCCCTACTTTCTCAGAGCCCTCAATGTTGTGTGCTCTCAGAGTGTGCTCCTGTGCACGCAAGGGCTTTTGAACAAATAAGTGGCCTTTTGAGCTAGAAAAGCTTTGAAATGGTCTCCCCAGCCAGAATATCAAGGTTCTTTCATGCATTATATCAAAGTCCTTCTTTGGTGATCTTGATCAGAAAAACAATTTAAGGATGATTTCAGCTCGTTCAACAAAACTGTTAGTACAATTGTCTAAGTCAGGGGTTTCCCATTCTCAGCATTATTGACATCTTGGGTTGGATAATTCTTTGTTTGGTAGAGGCTGTCCTGTAAGTTGCAGGATATTCAGGAGTATCTACAGCCTCTATCACTAGATGCCAGTAACAGTTCCCTGTGATCCCCTCCAGTTATAACAACCAAAGATGCCTCCAGGCATTGCAAATGTCCCCTGGGGGCACAAAATTGTGCCAAGTTGAGAAACAATTGTCTACAGAAAAATTCATCCGACATAAATTTTCAAGCAGAAGTTCATAAAGTGTTACATTGTGTCATTTATTTCAGAATAATACCCTCTAGCCTGACTTCAACATAAAGTTTATTCAGATTACATTTACATTTACTGAAGGACTAAGAAAAAGTAATCATTATATATTTTTCTCTCTTTTTTTTTTTCAGTGCTTGCTATTTTCTCTAATCCTTATAATCTGGTGCATCCAAAACACATGTCCCCCATGCACATCTTCATGTCACACTCCAACCCATGTACTCACTGCCTAACCACCATCTCCCAAACATCCTGCAGGAATCTCAACCCTGTGTCCCACACTGACTCATTCTCTACCTCAGCAAATCTTCTCTTCTTTCCTCACTCCATCATCAAAATGGTCTCCAAATATTTTCTATTTGATTGTCTACATGGTTCTTAAGTCTGTCCTCTTGGCATCCCACGGTCACTTCCTCAGTTCAGGCTCATTTCCCATCTAAATTGCCACTGGAACAACTGGCCCTAACTGGCCCTATTGCCTGCAGTTCAGCATCCACACTGTTGCCCCAGCTAACTCTAAAACACAATCCATTATTTCACTTCCTTGAATACAGTCCAAACTCCCTTAGCAGGGCTTGTGAAGCCCTTCCTAAAGTATCCCTTGCTTTCTACTATCTTATAATAATAAACTAGTGAGGATTATATTTGCTACTAGAGTAGAGACACTACATAGATTTGAGGCAGAAATTAAGAACACGAAATATTAAAACTTTATGTATCTTGTATTCAAGTAATGGTTTGCAGATACTGCAATGGACTTGAAGACTCCTGAAGTTTAGGTGCTTTTTAAATTAGGAAAAATGTAAAGTCTCAGTACACACTCTCAGGTGTGCCAACAACTCAACCTCATTTTCTCTATTAATGAATTTAATTTCTACTTTAGATTTCCCCCCTTATTTTTCCAGGTAGAAAAAACTTAATCCGAACTGGGTCAGG
Source organism: Galeopterus variegatus (assembly GCF_000696425.1). NCBI lineage: Eukaryota > Metazoa > Chordata > Mammalia > Dermoptera > Cynocephalidae > Galeopterus > Galeopterus variegatus. Next base: position 119,179 of record NW_007728478.1, read on the forward strand.
CTTCCTACATTTACTGTGTGTTGCATCTATGTTCAGAAGGGTTAGGTAGGTGACCACATAGTTTGCAGTGCAAACCAGGACACTTTCTAAAGTGAGAGGACCTGCTGTTTCACAATTAGTCATTAAGCAACTGGCACAAATCAGGACTCTCCTAGACAAGTAGAGACAAGGGTCAGTCAGTAGCGTAAGGGTGGAGTGTCTGAGGATATTCACTCATCATCTGTCCATGCTAGATGGACAGGTAATACTATATCCAGATACAAGAGTGTCCAGAAGGGATGTTCTGCCTCCTTCCTATCTGGTCTTTGTGATCTGTCCATACACGTCTCAGCTGCTTCTGCCCTCACTTCCAGCAATACACGTCTCTGATCTGGCTTGCTGTTCAGTCCTGCCAAGCACTACTGAGGTGGACAGAAGAGGTCTGAATCTCCTGCACCTCATGGAGTTGGAACACAGATGTCTCAGGCATCTCTACTGAACCACTCGTGTCGTGCTAGATGCAGGGACATTCTGTGGGGCTTGCAATCCTCCTGAGCTCCCCTCAAAATCCAGGTAGAGCTCTGCACTGCTCTTGGATTCTGAATTCTATCTCTGGTTTCTATTCTATACCCCATACCTAAATAGGAAATAGACTGTGGATAAAATGCAGGATAGCTTTTCAGGAATCCACCTGCATCTAGGTTGTCTTCTCTTTGTCCTCTGCATGTAAGTTTTACCTCTTCTGCAGTCAGGTAGCCTGCCTTGCCTTTTTTTCTCAGATCTGCCGTTTGTGACATGCACATTATACTTATTTAAAATAAAAAGTGTCATTGAAATGTAAAGGTGTTTTCTGTGCTTGTGTGTCTTGTCCTCTCTCCCCTAATTGCTGCAGACAATAAGGAAGAAAGCAACAGGTGTAAGAAACTACAGTCAGTAATGAAACCTACATCCTTGGTAAGCATAACAACATGCTAAAGTTTTTTCATCTACTGAAGGCTAATATATTCTAGAGTAAAAAATTTATATATATGAGAGTAATTTTACATGTTATATGTTAATTTTATGGCTAGGCTATGGTGCCAGTTCTTTAGTCAAACACCAGTGTAGAGGTCACTGTGAAGATATTTTTTAGGTGTGATTAACATTTATATCAGTAAACTTTGAGTAAAGCAGATCACCCTCCATAACATGGGTAAAATTCATCTAATCATTTGCAGGCCTTAAGAGAAGAAACTGGGGTTTCCCAAAGTAGAAGGAGTTCTCCTCAAGTCTGCAACATAGGAAGGGACTAGATTTTTTTCTTACCCTAGCAGCATATACAGTAATCCCCGCTTATCCTTGGAGGATACATTCCAGTACCCCCAGTGGAGACCTGAAAGCACACATGGTACCAAATCCGATTGCCGTCAGTCAGAATGCTTTCCTGTTCATGTCTTCCACCCACTAATTTAATGCCTTTCCATCTTTACTAAGCACTTGTTATGTACTGTGGTCATGACTTTTCAAGTTTGAGGGGTGACAGCAAAACCAGCACAAATTTCTTATTCCTTCATCACAATTTCACAGATAGAAGATTTGTTTTTACCATAGGTCTTAGCAACCTCAGCATACAATTAAGTGAAGAATTTTCACCTTTTCACCCAAAGGAAGTTTCACTTAAAACTTATGAATTGTTTATTTCTGGACTTTTCTATTTAACATTTTCAGATCACAGTTGATTGCAGGTAATGAATACCACAGAAAGCAAACCTCAGATAAAGGGGGACAACTGTAGTGAGAAATCATAATTTTAATAAGGCAGGCAAATTATTCACCTCACTAATTGTTTAAAACACAGAAACCAAGGGACCAATCTCACAGAGGACAGAAAGGCACTTAAAATCCAACATCCATTCCTGATTTAAGATTTAAAAACTACAATAATAGATTAAACAATAATAAAAACTAAGGGCCGGCCCGGTGGCGCACTGCTACAGTGCACCGCTTGGGAGCGCGGCGGCGCTCCCGCGGAGGGGTCGGATCCCACATACAGACCGGTTCCCGCCCACCGGCTGGGCGGGGGGGGGGGGGGGGCGGGGCGCGGGCGCCGGGCGGAGGGTTCGGATCCCACATACAGACCGGTTCCCGCCCACCGGCTGGGCGGGGGGGGGGGGGGGGCGGGGCGCGGGCGCCGGGCGGAGGGTTCGGATCCCACATACAGACCGGTTCCCGCTCACTGGCTGAGCGAGGGGCGGGCGCAGCACCGAGGGTTGTAATCCCGTTGCCGGTCCCAGTCCGGTGCGGGTGCGACACTGAGGGTTGCGGTCCGTTGCCAGACACGAAAAAAAGGGAAAAAAAAAATAGTAATAATAATAAAAACTAAATCTTTTAATCAACTAAAAAAGAAAAATACTGCCTCAAAATGCTAAATAAAACTTAGCAGAAATGTATAACAAACGTTTTGTACACGGGGGAAAAAACAATAAGAAAATGGGACAACAACAAATACATGTAAATTAGATTCAGCAGGAATGCAAAGACTACTTCACAGCAAAAATACATTCACAAAATTAATCACATCAGTAAGTTAATGGAGAAAAACTATACAGTTTCAAGACAGATGTTTTAAAATTATTTGATAAAATAGGTTTGCAAATAATAAATATCTATTTGGCAATATTAAAACACTCTCATAAACAACTCTTGGGTCACAGGAAAAAAGGAGAGCTTCAATAGATAGAAAGTAACAACAAAAATACTATATATAAAATCTTGCAAAATGCAGCCAAGGCTGTAATGAAAGTTAAATTATTGCATGAAGTAATTTTTAAATAAATACATAAAATTAATGGTTATTCTATTTAAGCAGTTAAATAAACAAAGAAAGCTTAAAACAAAAAAAAAAGTGGGAAAAAAAGAATGAAAGTTAAATTAGCCAATAAAAGATAAAGAGTAATTGAGATAAGTAAGTTGCTACTTAAGTCACATTGAGTGATAATAGAGATACTCTGCTCTAACTCTATTCTAGCACTGGTTCAAGGTGAGGTGAAAAGTTTTTTAGAACATTACAACAGCTATTTTTCTAGTGACCTGGTTGAATCTTCTCTGCTGATTTTCTCTGTTTCTCTCTCTCTCTCTCTCTCTCTCTCTCTCTCTCCCCCCCCCCCCATTTAAAGATATCAAGAGTAGAGGTCAGCAAGCTTTCAAATACTATTTCAGGCTCCCAGGCCCAAGTGGTGGGCATGATTTGGGGCAAGATTTGGCCTGCAGACTATACTTTGCTAAACCCTGACCTAGAGTAAAAGTTTTAAAAAGTGAAAACCCAGTAGCTAGGTAGAAGTTCAGTAACCTGCAGTTGCTTGTATTCTTGGACATGGTTTTCAAGGCTGAATAGGTATTCATCTACTAAAGACTGCAGGCCACAGAGAATGTAGCTCCTGGTGCCATGTGTTGTGGTGTGGGCATAGGGGGCACTGGGACACAAAGTTGAGAGTTTGGCCTGAGTGGAGCTTATGCAAGGACATGCCATGGAAACTGCTCTTCCACCATTTGGTTGTTTGTATTGAGACGGCTTCCTCATCATTAGAACTGAGTATCTTCCACTGATGCAAAGACAAAACAAACTTATACCTACCTGTTCTTTCCTCCATATTTCAACATTTAAGAGAATTATCTTTCAGGTTTCTGTTCTATTCATGCCGGATGCCATATTCAACCAACTTCCAGGTTGAGATTTCAGAAATTTCTTTTGTTAGAATGAGGAAATTAAGTGCAATAGAAGAAAAATAGATATCTCTTGTCCTGGACATAAAGTGCAGAAGCAAATTCTATAGAAAATCTTCTTTTCTAATAGAAGAAGTTTACCAGGTTGGTTGCTTCAGAGGATTAATAGGGTCATCAAAAGTCCCAGTTCTTTCCTTCCTCCTGCTCTGCCATCTTCCATGTGCCAGGTGTGCCCTCGGCTGGCCCTTCATGGATGCAAGTTGGCTGTTTTTATTCCAGGCAAACCTCCAGCAAGAAGGATGGACAGAGCAAGAAAGGAGCAGTCTCTTTCCATGCCTCCTTCTTAGGAGGGAGGAAACTTCCCAGAAGCCCCAACAGCAGAATTCTTATCTTAATGACCAGAACTGGGAGGTGTATTTATCCTCAAACCAATCCCTGACAAGACAAATAGGATTAACAGAATTCTCTTAGGTTAATTATTTGAGAGTAGACTAGATATTGGGGGATCCAGCCACAATGGCTACCACACATTTGATTAAAATCAGTAGCTGAAAAGCCATTTGTAGTGGAAATATAGTGATATCCATTACCCAGAACTCCATAAACAGCTGCATTTTATTAGTCCCAAACTCCATTTGGGTTTAATAAACTAATGACTCAACAAATATATGTGAAACGAACTGACTGATATGATATGATGCTCATATTTCTTGGACTGAACCACAGAATTATAAGATGAAATGCTCCAACTATATAAACACAGAGATTCAGCAAGTCTTTATTGAGGGATGCTATAGACCAAATATTTATGTCCCTCCAAAATTCATATTCTGAAACCTAATCCCCAATATGAGAGTATTTGGAGGTGGGACCTCTGAGAAGTGATTAGGTCATAAGGGTGGAGACTCCATGAATAAGATTGGTACCTGCAATGATTAATTTTGGTTGTCAGCTTGACTGGGTTAAGGTATACCTAGAAACCTGGCAAAACATTATATTGGGTATGTCTGTGAGGATGTTTCAGAGGAAATTCATGTGTGAGTCTGAGTGGGCTAGATTTGGAAGATCCACCCTCACTGTGGGTAGGCACCATCTAATCAGCCCGGGGCCCATAGAAAACACATGCAGAAACTGAATTGCTCTCTCTGGAAGAGCTGGGATAGACTCTTCTTCTGCTTTCTTGAGTGAGAACTCAAAGACTTGCTAGCCTTTGGACTCCAGGACTTATACCAGCAGCTTCCCAGATTCCCAGGCCTTCAGCCATGGATTGAGAATTACACTATTGGCTGGTTCTGAAGTCCTTGGACTTGGACTGAGACAAGCTACTGGCATTCCAGCTTGCAGAGGGCCTTTCCTGGGATTTCTCAGCCTCCATAATTATGTGAGCCAGTTCCCCTAACAAATCCCCTCTCATATATCTATATCTATATCTATATCTATATCTATATCTATATCTATATCTATATCTATATCTATATCTATATCTATATCTATATCTATATATCTGTTTCTATTTCTACATCTGTATTTCTATTTCTATATCTATATCTACTTAAAACCATCCTATTGGTTTTGTCTCTCTGGAGAACCCTAATACAGTACTTTTATAAAAGAGACCCCAGAGAACTCACTTGCCTGTTTTGCCATGTGAGGACACAGAGAGAAGACAGCCATCCAGGAATCAGGAGGCAAACTTTCACCAAGCAATGAATTTGTCAGTGTCTTGATCTCAGACTTCCCAGATTCCAAAACTGTGAGAAATAAATTCCTGGTGTATATAAGCCACCCAGTTTATGGTATTTTTATCAAAGCAGCCTGAGCAGATAACACAAGGGTCTACTCTACAGCAGGGACTGGTTCAGTCACTGCCACAGGCACCCCCTTTGATCCTTATAACCACCCATTAAATAACTGTTAAAATCTTTTCCATCTCTTTGCCTGGGTCTCAGAGAAGTTAATGATTTCCTCACACTCACACAGCTCTGAGGTTATGTACAGCCCAAGTTTAGATACAAGTTTTTGACTTTAAGTTCAGTGCTATTTCTACTCTATAAATTGACTATTACATGAGAAAATTTTGTCAGCCTAACAGCTTAAGTTAGGAGGCAGCACAGAGTTATTTTCTCTTCTTTTCTAATCATTATAAATAAACTTTGTAAAAATTTAACCAGAAGAGAGAATCCATAAATAAATCCCATATTAAGTAGAATTATAGGACAAACATAATACAAAGCAGAGGTTGGCCAAGTATAGCTTAGCCACTGCCTAGTTTGTAAATAAGATTTTATTGGGACACAACCATTTTTTTACATTTGTTTATTGTCTATGGCTGCTTTCTCTCTACAAGGGCAGAGGTCAGCAGTTTCCACAGAAACTCTATTATGGTCCACAAAGCTGAAAATACTTACCATCTAGCCCTTTACAAAATACGTCCCAACACCTCAGTATAAGGAAGGCTCCTGGAATTTGAAATCCGGAAGCCTGAATTTGAAATCTAGTCCTCACTTGATTTAATAGTTATATAATCTTGGGCATTTTATTGAACTTCTCTGAATTCAATTTCCTTCTCTAAAAAGCAAGGATCACACCTCATTCAAAAAAATTTTGATAATTGTATAAGCTTAGATAGATGACAGTGGTTTGTAATTGGAAAGCGGTAGCCAGTACATACGAGAAGAGTAGCATTTGTCAAGTCTCAGAGAAAAAAGGAAAATTTCATTTCTCTACCATATTGAGGTTTTTCTTTTTTTTTTTTCCTTTTTGTCTTTTTTCGTGACCGGCAACGGATCGCAACCCTCGGCGCTGCGCCCTCACCTCGCTCAGCCAGTGAGCGGCTGGTCTGTATGTGGGATCCGAACCCTCGGCGCGAGCGCCGCCGCACTCCCAAGCGGCGCACTGTAGCAGTGCGCCACCGGGCCGGCCCAGTTTTTCTAACACTAAAGCAAAAATCCAAGTTGCGGTCAAACCAGAATCAAAAGAGGGATGTTTTACCTCCCAAAGTAGCACTATTTGATTTGCTGATTGTGAAGAGATCAATGCCAGAGGGCAAGGTGATCAGCATATCCCCTACGTGGCTTCCTCCAGAAGTTTAAAGAACAGACTGGAAGCCAATGGACACAGGTAAGCAGCACAACTGTTCAAGCCAAATAACTAAATGACCAGATGACTGTCCTAAAAGATTTCAAAGTTACATTGAACACATAAAGGCACTGTATTATCACATACTCTACCAATAAAATGTGCTTATTTCCAACTACAGTAGGTGCTCTATCAGAAGACAGTACTGTTCACATTACAATATGAATTTTAAAGCAAAAATGTCACATTCTAGCAATTTTTAAAAACTTCTTGTGGTCTAACTTTGTTTGTGATACACTCATGTAAATTTCTTTCCTGCTGTTGACCTTGACCACAATTAGAAAAAGAGTCATTTTTCTATTTTTAAGCCTTGTCAGCAAATATTTTTCTCTCTGTTCTAGCCATCCTGGATTTTAGTGCAAAAAACAGTAAAATATAGAGCAAAGTAAAGCAAAAAGGGCCATTTACACTGCTATTCTGACGGCTATTACCAGCAATAACTATCATCCCTAAACTGTTCAACAGTGAGTCCACACCAATAAGTGGAAATATTTTTTATAAGTGCTGTATAATAATATCTGACATGTATATAGCACCTTTCATCTGCAAGAATCCCAAAGTGCCACGTGCAGTATCCTAGGATCACTTCATCCACTAAAGAAATATGGGAGCCTCTGGATGCAAAGTGGCAACCATTCCATGCATGCAATAGTCCACAATTCTTGGTATTTTAGGGAGAAAATGAGAGGAAGTATGTGTCATTCTTCTAGCCTCTCCAGAGCCTACCTGGTTTATGTTCTAATTTCACATTCACAACCTGTGGATCCAAAAGGTAAACTCCTCTATTTTTTCCATTTCTGCTTCAGGCGGAGGGCTGATTCTTGAACACTGGTGACTCGAGAAAACTTGTCGAAATGCTGATTTATTCTGACTGCTCCTTATTCAGAGAAGAGTTCGTGAGAATTTACTTAAAAATAGCAATAGTAAAAATGACTTTGAAACCAGAACCACTTTTGATACCTGGTTCTGCTACTTTCTGGCTTGTACATCTGGAGCAAGTTTCTAAATTTCTCTCAGCCTCAACTTTAAAAAAGGGAGATACTAATACCTCATGCCAAGTTAGTTACAAATTTAGAGTGACTAGCAGAGTAGTCAAGATAGCATAGGCACAAAAGAAGTGTGTTTTCCTTCACTTCCACAGGGTGTGTCTACAGGAAACAGTCTGTTTTCATTGATTAAATCGGGTGGAGGGGATTGACAGTGGGGTTCCTTTATTTCTCAACAGTGAAGTTTACTTTAGTGATGGTAATGGTATGGATTAGGAGCCAGGGATTTGATTTAATGATCTTTGGGTGTGTCAGTTATTTGATGCATTCAATTAACCCTGTCTACTAAAAGGAAAAAATAATATCCCCTACTCTCCTCACTAAAGACTTAGAGGATAAATTGAATAGCATTTGTCATACAGCTCTACTTCCTCAGATAATGGTACTGTGTAAAGATAATGCAACATTACTCTGGTTATGATTGTTGACCAAGACCAGATTTAAAAGAAAATAATGAATGAAAGGAAAAGATTCAGAAAAGATATATTAAAGTCAACAGATAAAATGAAACAAAAATGCTATCTTAAAATGACTGCCATCTTTCCCCTACCCCCGCATTATAAAAGTTCAGAGGGATGTTGAAAACAAACAGAGGGTGAGTCACCTGCTTTTTCTGGATTATTATATATTCTTTTAACAAATAGTTATTAAGAACCTGCTATGTGCTAAGTATGGCGATAAGAATGTTTCATTCTCAGATCAAATTAAAAGATATTTAGTTCAACAGGTATTCCTTGATGTCTATTATGGGCAAAGGACCATGCTTAGTCTCAGTACGAATGAGTTAGAAAGATGGAAAAAACTTCATCCTCCATGCAAAAGGTGCATATAGATAGATATAGCCATGTTATAGAAGACAAGACATAAAACGTATGACATAAATGTTAATAGCATGAGCTTTGTGGCTAATTGTTTTTTAAAAAAAACAGCCCCACCATTTACCAGCCATGTGACTTTCTCTAAATTCTTTGTTTTCTCATACTTAATTCATAGAGTTGTTTAAAGCATGTCATAAGCTTATGTGTGAAAGTACTTTCTTTTTTTTTTTTTTTTCCTTTTTGTCTTTTTTCGTGACCAGTAACGGGATAGCAACCCTCAGTGTTGCGCCCGCACCGTGTTCAGCCAGTGAGCGGACCGGTCTCTGTATGGGATCTGAACCCTCGGCCAGAGCACCACCACACTCCCAAGCGCCACACTCTACCGAGTGCGCCACCGGGCCGGCTCTGAAAGTACTTTCAAAAAAATCTGGCCTACAGTATTTTATTTAATTATACTAGTTCTAAATACACTATTTTTTTCAATACTATTTACTAATAACTGGGAATATAATGAATTTAGAGCAATTCTCTACTGGGGGCAATTTTACCATCCAGAAATGTTTGGCAATACCTGAAGACACTTTCGGTTTGCAAATTGGTGGGGGTATGCTACTATCTAGTGGGTAGAGAGAAGCCAGGGATGCTATCAAACATCCTACCAAAAACAGGACAGCCTCCCATAGCAAAGAATTATCCATTCCAAAATGTCAGTAGTCCCAAAGTTGAGAAATCCTGATTTAGAGAAAAGTATCTATCTGTTTATCTATCTATCCATCCATCTATCCACCTATCCATCAAAATTGGTTCTGAATCAGCTAAACAGATTTAATTGCCGTCAGGCTGGTTGAGAATAAAAAGCAAACTACATATCTAAAGGGAAGTTCAGAGCAGGTGTGAAACCTACAAGATGAGAACAGAATATAGGATCCAGAAAAATCTTGGTACTGCTGGTGATCAAAATTGAAGTCCATTATTATTAAGGCATTAAACATAGAAACCAGGGCATCACTACTGGAAAATACAACAATCTAATGATACTTGCTACTCTGTCACTGAAAAAAAGAAAAGAAAAGCAGTCAAAACAGAGGCCACTAAGGCCATTGAAACTCAAATGGAGAGTAACATGTTTAAAACCCAGCCTCAGGATCCTGCTGCTTTTCTAAAGGAAAAATGAGAAAACCTGAAGTACCATAGAAAAAATTTCTGGTCTGTCTCCTGGGGAAATGGACCTCCTATTCAAGTGAATAACTCTTTTATGATATAGAGAGTAAGAGAGAGAGAGATGTAACAACACAATCAGTCTCCCACGGGGCAGGTGGTATGTAGAGGGACTCTGAGACAACTGGTAGCCCTGTGTCTGGTATTGGGAGGGCAGGCAGCACCAGGGCAGCAGCTGGGAGCCAATGGGAGTGTGACGAAGGGTAAGCTGGAAGGGAGCAAATGCACAGGGAGGAGGCAGCATCAGAGGACACTGTGTTTCTGTAACTGTGGCAGAGAAAGTTGCAGAAGAGAAAAGGAATCCGGCTAGAGTAAAGAGTGCTGGAAAAAGGGGACGCGATCTGTCTTAGAAGGATTTGTAGCCAGAACCCGGAAGCCTAGCAATCTAATACATGGTCATTGAGTAAATGTAGAGAGAATTCCTAAGTGCAGATACAATGCATGCAGAAGAGGAAGGATCACCCCAACCACCTGAGACATCAGGAGTGACGCTCTCTGAAATATTCCAGTCTAGGGACATTTTACCCACTCACGGTGCTTTTGGAACAATTGGTAGTCAGACTTAGCATGTTTGGTTGTAATTAGTTATTGTATTTGCATGTCATAAGAATGTTCAAATACAGCAAATATTGAGCCTATGCCATGAGCTGATACAGGTTGCAGTATTCAGGGAGATTAGAATCAGCGATGCAATGAAACGGTACACAGTGTTGGCAACATAGATTTGGGCCAAGTCTAATCCCTTTGACAAGTTAGAAGGAACAAGAATGAAGCCTGAATTCACAAATTGGATCCTGGAAAGAAGAGAATTCAGGAAAGAGAAACATCATCAGTATAGATAAAGGTACCCAAATATGGACAAATGCAGAAATTATCCTCATTGAATGTACCTAAGGAGCAGATGATGTCAGGACGGGGTTTATTGAGAGTTGCCACAGAGCTAGAACCTGAACAGGGTATGTAGGAGCACTCACAAACTCATGAACCTTCTTCACCGAGAATCCTTTAGTAATCTACTTAGATTCCAGTTGGAAGAGGGCAGAGAAGCTACTGGCAGGCTTCCTAACAGCAGCCAGGAGCAAGAGAGAAGATAGATCTGTACAAAGCATCTGCAACATTTACAATCTAGAGCCATATGATACAGATGCAAATAGACCTTTACACCTAAAGGTCTTATTTCATTTCATGAATTGTGAGTTAATTAATGTTCATAATAATAGTTATGAAGAAACACTTAAATATTATCAGGGGTAATATGTAATCTATTTTAGAAAAATTGGTAGAAGAGACATTTTGGCATTTACAAAATTAAAGCCTGGAAAAGAAATTGGTTCATTGGAAACAAATCATACCTGAATTTTGGGAGGAAAAAAAGAACAATTAGTTGTACAATTAATATCTGATATTAGAATATATTACCAATTAACAATAATTAAAACAGTGGGGTATCAACTGGGGAATAGATAAACAGATCAACAGAATAAACACGTTTCCAAAAGAAAGCCCAAGTACATAGGGAAATTGAAAATTTCCTAATAATGCCACCTCTAATCGTTGAGGTAGGGATGAACATTTTAATAAAGGGTGATAGGACCACTGGGTAGCCATTTGGTAAGGGTAACATTGTATCTATGCCTCCCATCATATACCAATATAAACTCCAAATGCATCAAAGTTCTAAATATAACCATAAATGTATTTAAAGAAAACGTGTGAATCCTTTAATAACCTGAAAATAGGAAACTATGACTTGTATGGCAAACAAAACAAAAAACAAAAGCAAAATTTTTTAAAAAATGACAAACTGAAAAAAACATTTACAACTCCTAAAAATTGTAAAAAAAAAAAAAGAGTAATAACACAATAGAAAAATGGTTAAAAGACGTGAATAGAGAAACCACATAAAAAGAAATACTATGACCCTTAAACATCTGAAACAAAAGCACGATTTTACTCATAATTAAAGACTACGTGAACATTCAGAATACACAAAGAGCTCAGACAACTTAACGGCAAAAAAACAAATAATCCAATTAAAAAATGGGAAAAGGAGCTGAATAGACATTTCTCAAAGGAAGATATACAAATGGCCAACAGGTATATGAAAAATTGTTCAATATCATTAATCATCAGGGAAGTGCAAATCAAAATCACTTTGAGATATCACTTCACCCCATCAGCCTGACTATTACAAAAAAAGACAGAGAGTAACAAATGCTGGCAAGGATGTGGAGAGAGAGCAAACCTCCTACACCGTAAATTAGTACAGACATTATGGAGAACAGTATGGAGGTTCCTCAAACAACTACAAATAGAACTTCCATATGATCCAGCAATCCCACTGCTGGGGATATATCCAGAGGATTGAAAAATATCAGGTCAAAGGGATATCTGCACTCCCATGTTTATTGCAGCTCTATTTACAATAGCCATGCAGTGGAACCAACCTAAATGCCCATTGATGGATGACCAGTTAAGGAAATTGTGGTATATATACACAATGGAATCCTACTCAGCCATAAAAAAGAATGAAATTCTACCATTTGCACTAACATGGATGAGCCTGGAGAAAATTATTCTAAGTGGAAGAACCAAGGTTCAGAAAGAGAAATACCACATGTCCTCACTCATAGCTGGGAGCTGAATCCATAAATAAACAAATGAACAATAAAGAGAGATAGAGAGAAAGAAAGAAACAACAATCACAGTAACACATTGAACTTTTAGAAAACTAGAGGTTGAAAAGGGGAAGGAGGGGGAGAGGGAGGGGGCTAATGAGGAATTGGTCAATGGACACAAAGAACGATTGCTTATTGTAATGATGAATAAGCTAACTATACTGATCTAACCACCACACATTCTACACAATTATTGAAATTCAACATTGTACCCCACATGTATTTATAATTAAAAATTAAAAAATTAAAAAATTAAAAATAAATAAAAATTCCACAGGAAAAAAAAAAGTTGTCTCAACTATCAAGTAGCAAAAATTCCCAAAGTTTTTGCAACACACTATGTTAATCAGGCTGTGAATAAAGAGCTACTGCCCTGTAATTACTGGTGAAAATACAAAATGGCACCGCATCTAGAAAGGAAAAATAGCCACTAAATCTGGCAACATCTACCAAGATGACTAAAGAAATCGACCCAGAAATGCTACTTTGGAGTCTATTCACTCCAGCATTGTTTTAAATAAGACTGAAAGAAAGGGTGGAAAATAAAAATAAATGTTTCTATTTCCTTGTGTTTAAAGCAAGCAACACTGAAAAGATGAACAAAATAAAAATGGTTATTAATAGGAGTCAGGAGAGAGTGATATTTCTCATTGCCCATCTTTTCTTATCATTTTTATTTAGCACATGTATTAACTATGTAAACTAAATTTTAAAATTTTAGACTATCGCTGTTTTTCTAATGGCCATTCTGATGCTATTCTAACGAACCACTTTCAAACTGTTTTATCAAAACATAAATCTGATTTTGCCAGACTGAAATTCTTGGTGTTTTCTCATTGCCTTCAGGAGAAAACTCCCAATCCCACACATGGCTCTTGGTGACTTGCTCTTCTGTGTACCCATATCTACCTACTTTCTCCTCTTCCACGTCTCGGGATCCCTATTCATTTTTAACATTCAGTGTTGGGCCTGTTGGTTTCCCCTTCCCACTCTTCTCTTTCCCCCATGCTGGGGGGAGGTGCCCCATTTTAGGGCTTTACGTTCTGCATTTCTCAGTCACAGTCCATGTCACACATTCCGTCCCTTTTTCTCTCCTTCCCTTTGCCTGAGTCCTTGGAGGACAACGTAGAGCATCTTACCCTCCGTGTCTGGCACACTCTAGGTAGCCAGCGTTTATCGGGTAGGTGGGTAAGTGGGTTAGACGGTGTGACAGTTATTAAGCTACTGTCCCTCAGCTCCACACACACCCTTCTAGACCCTGCTTTGTGTGATGCTGGGACTGAGATGATACAGACATTTCTGCTTTGCCAGAGGCTACTTGCTGGGAACATCCAATAGGGGGCGCCAGAGGGAGACCACAGGGCAGGACGTGGAAGAAGGAACCTTCTTCCTGTGGCTGTCCTCTTCAAGGCACCCCAGCCGCATTTCTACACCCCAGTAAGTCCCTGGCTTCCGGTAGCAGCAACTGAATCCTATTTGCAGTTAGTTTTTCAGCATTTAAAAACCAGGCACACACACCCCACCCTCAGGACCCCAGCACCTGCTGAGTCGTACCTAGTCCTCAGAGCCTGACTTCCAGCTGCCAGGGGCTTTTGCTCCAAGCTCCAAAGTATGAATCATCGTAACCTCTTTCCTCTGTTCTCTCAACCCAAGGGCTTGAAGTTGCTACTTCCTAGTACCTAAGAATCCTCTTTTGCCTTTTCAGTTCTTCAAAGCTTAGTTACCAAGTGTTTGTATCTAGCTCTGCCTGACAAAGTAACCACTGTGGCTTCTGTCTCTGGACAGGAACCTCAACATGCTGCAGTGAGCCATTCTCAGCGAGTTCACACCTGTTCCAGTTGGGAGCCTACATCTGGGATGCATGTCTCATATCTGCTGGCTACACAAGTGAGTCCTAGGCTTCTGGGCTACCTCTAAGTTCTCCACGCATTGAATAGGCTGACAGGGTCTCACATGGCCCTGGGTGGAGAGGAGGACCAGAGTTTAGCAGTTTTCCGCAGGACCTTGGCTCTCTGCTTTCTGCTCTTTTGCTTCTCTTTGCATCTCAAAGGACCCAGGCCCGTTTTGCTATAATTTGAGTGTCCTGAGTGCCCTTTGCTCTGGCTTCTCCAGGTGCCCTATGTTCCTCGAAATCTTTGCAGTTTTTGAAAACTTTCTCTCATATGTAACAAGCATAGCAGAGTACAATAAAATATTACCTAGCACTTATTAAGCACTTACCGTGAACCACAAAGGTGAGATCTTTCTTTAATCCTCAAAACAACCTCATTTTATAGATGAGAAAACTGAGACATAGAGGTACGTATGATTATGTGGCCGGACTGACCTATTGCTTCCTTAAGGACCAGCAGAGTAACATTAACTGGTGAACATTTCAGTTGTTTTTCAAAAGATGATAGACAATAAGGTCTTAATAGAATTACATTGTGTGTGTGTGTGTGTGTGTGTGTGTGTGTGTGTGTGTGTGTGTGTGTGTGTGTAGAGTGCATATAATATGGGCTCTGGATAGGGCATACATACTTAGAATTTGGGAAATAAAAAAAGTCAGGTATGAGGCTTTTCTGTAACATATTGTGAATCCAGAGGTCAAGAGTGGGGGAAGGAAGGCACTGTCATAGAAAAAATATATATAACTGCCCATTTCTCTTGGCAGTACCTGGATGATTGCTGGCTCCTTGGCATTAATCACCTGTCAGAAATTACCTTCCCCACACCTGACACTCCTACCTTGATGATTTTTGCCTCTTTGCTCATGAGTGATGGGATGATGGTTAGGCCCTATCCATCACGCATTTTGATCAGACTGTCATCCCAGCTGACACACATCTCCTGGCTGGGACTTGGTCCCAGTGTGACATCTTGTGATGGTTGGGTAGACAGTGCTGAGAGCAGATTGATGACACTCAGGGTTTACTATGTGTCAGTGCCAGGTTGCCTGCTGTGGCACATGAGCTATGCGCTCATATAAAACTACAGCACACAGATGATGCTAGCCTGGACCTACCTCCTTTGCATAAGGATGAGCCTAACTGGATAGGTACTCAGCTGTGCCTCATTTGAGGTCAAGGACAGGTCAGAGAAGGGCAGAATTCTAAACTAGAAAGGAAACAGAATTTGTATGTTTTCTGAACAAATGACTCAGAAAACCCCTAGATGCCAGCCTTGGGAAAGAAAGAGTTGGAGCCTAGGATAAGGTTTCTAGGTCTCTGAAGACCAAAGAATCCCAGAGTAGGAAAACTGAGGAAGTTAAATCATGAAGGTCTAAAAGTGGATTCTGCTTTCAGAAGAAGTAAGTTTCCAGTTAGCATTACACTCTGTGGGTAGTTTCATAGTTCAAGGTCAGTAAAATCCTTCTCCAATGGGAGCGCTCAAAGACTTCTCTTTTTTTTCATGAATCACAGTGTCCCTGATCTTTTGTCAGCATTTGATACTGTTGCTTCTTCTCCTTGTTGAAATGCTCTCTCCTCATCCATTGCTTAATAATCTAGACCTGCCTAAAATTCTTTCTCCAATCCTAAATCCTTATTGAGCCATTCTTGCTCAAAGTTATGTCACACATTTGTACAACAAATATATGTTGGCTTTTATGACATCATTCACATACTGTTTTATTTTACTGTACCTTACTAGGTATAGTTAAGTTTTTATCATCTCCCTCCAAGTTGACTCGGAAGCCTTTGAGATCAGGAATTGTATTTTATCCATTTGGGGTTCCTGGGACATAGCACTAGCATATACTCTAGGACTGTTTGTTTATTGATTGATGGTATTTATGCTTCAATACCTAACACAAAGGGCTAGGTACCTAGAAGCTAAGTAAGAGCTTATTGACAGGTTCAGATAAGGACCAATGTCCTGTTTAGAACTGTGTTACTGAGCCATTCTCAGGACACATTCTGCACCTTTTTCTAAATATACAGATTCCATTTCTGTTCTCAAGGTCACAGAATTCAGCAAATCAAAAACATTTCTTGGGCTCACTCAATAAATTCTTTGCAGTTGAAATGGTATCTGTTTCAAATGCCACTTATAAGACCAATAATAATACAAGAGCTTGATCTTGACAGCAGAGAAATGTGTTAACTCTCCCAATGTGCCATATTTTCTGTAATCTTGAGTAAATTTCACTCTTTTTTTTACTACCTCTACTTTAAACCCTCTCATTTGGAGAGTAATTTCTTTGGAATACTATCCAGGTTAATAAGAGGTCTTCTTTCTCATTTTCACTCCTGATGTTTCCTTAATATGAATGCATAATCCCTTTTACTTTTCTGACTCTCATCACTGATCTTGTGTTCATTGCTTCCATGCATCCCCTCACTCCTTCATTCACATATTCATTCAACATTATTAAACACCAGCTATTGCACTTGACTCTCCCAGTTTTACTCTTTACTAGCTATGTGACTTTGACTCCCTGTGACTCAGTTTGCTCATCCATAAAATAGGGACAATAAAAGTGCCTTTCTTATAGGGTTATTGCAAAGATTAAATTTTGTGTGTGTGTGTGTGTGTGTGTGTGTGTGTGTGTGTGTGTGTGTGTGTAGCACTTAGAATTATGCCTGGCACATTCTAAGGATTTGTTTTTATCTTTACAGAGAACTGCACAAAACCCATTGGAAGGCAAATGCTAAGCCTCCAGAGCACCACTTTTTCCCTCTCTCCAATCCTAAAATGTGTAACAGCAT
Source organism: Galeopterus variegatus (assembly GCF_000696425.1). Lineage (NCBI taxonomy): Eukaryota > Metazoa > Chordata > Mammalia > Dermoptera > Cynocephalidae > Galeopterus > Galeopterus variegatus. The sequence goes on from NW_007728478.1 coordinate 136,446, forward strand.
CAGATTAATATTCTCCACATACAACCTTATCACACTGCTCTCCCTGTGAAGCTTCTCAGGCAGCCAAGAGAAGAGAACTTTACAGCGGAGAGCTGGCTGATGTGAAAACCCAGAGAGCTCAGCATAAACTTGGTTTCTGTGGAACATGTGCTTATTTATTGATCTGTTAGGCTGTCCATCATCAGATAATTTACAAGTACCTCTGCTTATGATCATGATTCCCTGCTGGCTAATAGGAATAGATAATCTAAGATGCAGAAGGATGTAAGGAGACAAAATTAAAACACCAAGAAATGAGTAAGTGGTGAGCCAGCATTTCCCAAACTGAGTCCTGAAGAATTCTTGGAACATTATATAAGGAAAGAGAAGTCCCATTATCACAATGTTTGGGAATCCTTAAATTTAGCAAGTTAGTATTTCCTACCATTGCCATGATATTCCAGATTTGAAATCACTTCTTATGATTATTACTACGTCTACCTGCTTGGGCTTTCTATTCCTCATTGTCTTTCTCCCTCTAGCCCAATCTTTCTATTCTTGCTAGAAGACATTTTTTAAGACACATACCTGATCATACCACTCCCTTGTTTGAAATCATTGATTTCTTAGCATGGCTTACAAAACCCATCGGGATCTGGGCCACCAACTATGTTTCCAATCTCCCCTCCAATCTCCCTCTCCAAATACACCCTGTACTCAGTTCACACCAGAGGTTTGCTCTTCTTTGACACTCCTTGAACCTTCATTGCCTCTGTTCATACTACTCCCTCTGCCTGGAATGACGTTCAATGTTCACATGTACTAACTCATTTAATTCTCACAGCAACACTATGGGGTACATACCATTATTACTTCATTCTGCAGTTAAGTAAACTGAGATGAAGAGTTGTTAAATAATTTGGCAGAGGCTGCACAGGCCATGAAGTAATTAATTTGAATCCAGGCAGTGTAGCTGTGGAGCTGATACCCTTAAACCTCGGGCTTTCCTTACTGTGGGAAGATGAGAGGAGAGACTGATAAACTCCTGCTGATCCAGATCAAGTTAAGCTTCTTTCTGACCAAATACACACTCTTTCCTTCCTCCCAGAAGAATGAATAAATCATCCTATTATGTTTTCTCCCACCAGGTTTATAACATAATACACACACATATACACACGCTCATATTTATACACACATATATAGACACATATATATGCATATACATACATCACACATTCTCATTGTAACTGCTTCTTTAGTTGTTTTGTCTACAGGACTGTGAGTTCCTCAGGAACAGAGACCCTTTATAAATATCCTGACATCCATTCTTACCCTAATAGCCAGACACAACACCTACTGCCTGGTAGGCACTTAAATCTTTATGGAAGTGAATTAAAATGAATCTGCTTGAAGGTAATAGGAGGCTGTGGTGACAGCTTGGTTATGATTTCTGTCCAACAGTTCCCAGACACACAACTGATAAATGCAAACCCTTTGTCAAAAATGACAGTGTCTGCTAAGCTATATGTTGCAAGTAAGTGTTTCTGAACTGTAATTGTCACAGCAGGGTTTTGAAATGGAACTCGAAGTACTTTTGAGAGAGTCCACCTTAGTCAAGAACTCCTTCCTCTGAAATGGCCTTGGAAAAATCAATTTGGCTTCCTGTGTGAGATTCCTTGGTCACTTCTAATGGACGTAGGTGCCTTTTGTATGCAGTAGCTCTTCCATAGCACTTTCACTGTCAGAATCAATCCCAAGCCCTAGATCTGGCTCCACGTGTCACGTGAAGAGCTCTCCAACAGTATGCAATTCACCTGAGCAACTGATTCTGTTAAGCACCTCTTATGCACTGGGCTCTGTGCTCGGGCTGAGGATGGAGACACGGACAAGACATACCTCTGTCCTAAAAAAGTTTACAGTCTTGCAGAAGGCAGACAAGGAAGTCAATACTATGGTATGTCCCATGGTGAAGGCATGTTACGTGTTACAGACTCCTTAGACAACAGGAGGGAGGTCTCACCCTGTGGGAATTGAGGAGCCTTCAAAGTAGCTTCATAGGGGAGTTGATGCGTGGGCACTTTCCCTCTCTTGCTCCTTTTCCTCTTCATTCATTCATCATGCAGATGCCAGAGCAATCTTTTAAAAATGTATGTTGAGTCATGTTACCCCTTTACTTAAATCCAACCAATGGCTTTTCATTGCACTTGGACTAAAACTCCTTGCTATGATCGACAGACTCTGCATGGTCTGACACCTGGATCTCCTTCACCTGTACCTCGTCGTGTGTCCCCTACGCTGACCCTCCTCCACCTACGCTGGCCTCCATTCAATTCCTTGAACCCAAGAGAGTCTTTCATACTTTAGGACTTGCATATGTTATTTCCTCTGTCCTGAAGTCTTTGTCCTGGTCTTCACCTGGCACACTCTAAACATCACCCTCTCACCCCCTCTCCTGCTCTTATCATCTCTTTGTCAACACTCAGGCATTTTTGCTTTCCAACAACTTTTACAATTTGTAACTATTTTATTTATGTTTATTGACTTTTTTGGCAAAGGTGGGGGCTGTTATTTTTCTTTATTATCCCCATTAGAACATAAATTGCACAAGGCCTTGGATCATGTTGACTTGTTCCTCATTTATTCTTAGCCCTTGGCATAGTGTCTGGCACATAGTAGGTTCCCAAGAAATGTGTGTTGAGTGAGTTAAAGAAAGGCAGGGGAGTTTGGGGACATAGTCCATTTAGGAGATACAATGATTAGTTGTGATTCAGCCGTGGTGTTGGGTGGATGTGTGGGTGTCAGGATATGAGACTGAAGAGGTAGGCAAGGACCAGGTTGAGAAGTATCTTGCTCGCCACTCGGAGTGATAAAAATGTCATCCTCAAACGATGGGGAACTGCTGAGGAATTTTAAAGCAGTGAGTGTCTTGACACATATGAGGTTTGTGTTTTGTTCAAGGTCACTCACGGGGGAAATATGACCTTGGGAACTAAGAATGCCCAGTGATTGTCCAGTTCCTGCCTGTGCACTTCTGTGGGGTTCTGAGAGGAAAGGCTACATTTTACCATTGGACTAAACACAGAAATTACTTCTTGTTCATTGCAAATCGCTAACTATAATATTGCTTTTATTTTTCTTCCACTGAGGGATAACTAGAAAAAGGAAGTAAATGATGATTTCTGATCTTATTTGTTAAATGGTGACAAGAATTTAAGAGAAAGTATGAGCATCATATACCATTCTCTGCTTTCCATTCCCACATGAAACATAAGAAAAATTTTATATGTAATCATTTGTCATTTTCACACTCTGACAAACCCTTCCCATGTCTTTATTACCAAAATACTGTAAAGTGTACAAAATGCACATGATATAGTAGTGAAATTTCATGTCACTTTCCAAGATGACTCTATTGCAAAAGAACTGAGCAGGCTACCTCTCCTGATATATTTGTACAAGGATTGGTATAACATGCAATATATTCTGGATACTTCCTCTGCCTAACTCCTGATTACTTGACCAATAGGTAGCTTTTCATTATTTGAACTGAAAATGTCCTTTTGATAAATTTGTGCAAGTTTCAACTTTACTTACGAAAGGTGTCTGCTTCGAGTATTTTCTGGGAAAAGCAATATATTCAATCTAAAAAGAAAAATTTCACTGGGCAATATTTATCAAAAAGTAAATCAGAAGAGAGTCATATATTATGAACTAAACTAAGTTTCTTTCTATCCTTAAAATGTATCTAGTGTAGAGTAATTGAGAAGTGCTATCTTAAAACAGTTTATTTAAACTAAGACCACAAAATAACAAATATTTTACCATCTTTATATGTACTTTTGACAATGAATCACATTTTTTTCTTTCCACCTTTTACCCCCAATTTTTTTTAGGAATTCTACTAATAGTGTCATTTTCTATCAAATTCAAATAGAGTTGAACTCCAAAGTATTAAACAGAAGGCTTGATTTTTAGTTAGATTTTATTAGCTACAGACAGCTTTTATATCTTACACACCTCTAATACCTCTACATTCTCCATCAGAATCTAAACAGTCCCAACTCTACCAACTTCTTTCAATCTGGCCTCCTAAGTAGAAGACTTATAGTAATTGTTTTGGGGAAATTTCTTCTTGGGACTTTCTGGATCTATTTTTGGAGCATCACAACACACCTTTGTTCCTGATTATTTTATTCAAGTCCTCTAGCCAGATGAATGACAAAGAAAACCCTCTTATAGTGGATTGAATTATGTCCCCCCAAAACTTGTTGAAGCTTAATTTTTGTTTTATGTATTACAAATTTGGCCCTCACTGTGACTGTTAAGAGGGTAGGAAATCCTATCATGGTAATTGAAAGATGGAGCCTTGAAGAGATGATTGGATTGTAGGTCTGTGCAATAGTGAATGGATTAAAAATGGTGGTCTGGGGTGTGGTTCTGAAGGCATTAAAAGAAGAAGAGAGTCTGTCTTTCTCTCTCTTTGCTCTCTCTGCTTCCACCATCTTGCAATGTGAGACCACAGGATCACTGTCACCACCACCAGATAGACTTTGGACTTCCCAGCCTCAGAAACTGTAAGCAATAAATTTCGTTTTCTTTATAAGTCACCAAGTTTCAAGTATTTCGTTATAAGCAACAGAAATGGACTAATATACCTCCTATATGCAAAACTAGAGAAGTCCAGGATCAAAATATGGAACTCCAGCAGGGCCTATTTGAGTATGTTATATTTAAGTCCAAACGCATGTTAGATCTTCCGGGAAGTTGAATATATGAATCCACAAGACTCTGCAATTTTTTTCTTTTAGTGCTATGAATTTCTTAAGGAGTTTTGGACATTTCTGCTACAGTAAACATTTGACTACACTGAAGTGTTTCCTCCAATGTAGCTCACTGTGTTTCCATCAGCACTGAGCTTATTTTTTACTCTGTAAGAGGCTGCAAGTCTACAGCAGGGTAAGTGGGGTGGGGGTGGGGAAGTCCAGACTTTACTTTCCACTTTTATTTTTCAAGAGCAAACCTGTTATTGTCAAGTAACTCTGAAATTCCATTTTGAGATGAAACTGAAATTGAGCCCTGAAAACCTCCACTGAAGAGCACCAAATTACAGGAGAATTTATGTTTAAATACTAAACTCACTAGTTTTCTGATAGCTCATCTGAGCAAGAAGGAAGCGTGTGCACAGAATCTGGGATGGCCATTCAGCCCATCCCCCTGTCTCCAGTCATGACCACATTAATTCTCCCAACGTCATGGCCTTTCATATCCCATAGACAGAGTATGCATGTTCTGTCAGCAACTTGTTACAGGCTCGGCAACAGATATTAATATTAAAACTATCTTTCTTACATTTATTTCTATCTAATAAATGGAGTGTTGTAATTATCTAAAAATGGTGATGCACTGTTTTATTGAATATGAGCATGTAGAATGAAATTAGAAGGTATATCACATATTTCACACCAAAGACAGTACAACATGGCCATGAGAAAAAGAGACAATAAGAAGCCTGTGACTTCCTTGAGAGAAGGAGCCATTCACTTCTGATCAAGCTTTTTGGAAAACAGAATTATCAAAATATTTTCCACTATAAAATCCTTTCTTAAATAGACCCAAATGTGATCACCACCAAAATATTTATTGATAAATCTTTTAGTTTCCATAATCAGAAGATAGAACTTCTTCTTAAAACAATGACTGCTTTGAATCCTATTTTAGAGCTGGTTATAAGTCTCAGTTAACTATATAGACTCTGCAAGGAAGTACATTCCGCTACAAGGACAGCAGATAGTAAATGGCTACCTAGATGTGTGCTATGGGCAAGGACAGTGCTGGGCACCCTCCATTCGCCTCTCCACATCTACTCTACACCCTCCTCTGTACTCTGTGAGCCTCAGGGCACGTGGACAGCATCACCAGGTGCCCTTGCCTGCTGCTTCCACTGCTCCTGCCTATAGGAAGCACTAGTAGGTGATGGAGGGTGGGAAGAAAATGAAGGTAAGCAACGTTTTCCTCAGCTCCTACCCTGCAGGGTCACAGTGGACTGGCTGGGTCCTCCTTCCAAAGGCTCAGCTCCAGGCAGTCCTTCTTTCCATACAGGGACTCTCAGTGGGTTTTAGAAACTGCTCTTTTGCTTCTTTAGGAATCAGTGGCAATTGCACCCACTACCACTGGGCCCTGGATTCTGCACAATTTATTTTCCTAAACCTTGTCTATATCTTCAAAAACATTTCCTATATCACACTCAGCTCCATCATAAAGTCTGAGTATGCCATTTCTTTCCTGCTGATAAAAAGACCAGAAGTGCTCATGAAAGAAGAGCACAATCCCCTTCTCAGAAATGTGGCAGGATCAAGGTCCTTTTGCACAAACTTCATTTGTTTGTTTGTTTGCTTTTAAAAGACTTTATTTTTTAAGAGCATTTTTAGGTTCACAGCAAAATTAAATGGAAGTTACAGACACTTTGCACATACCCTCTGCCTCCTCCCATGCTTGGCCTCCCCCATTAACAATATCCCCCACCAGAATGATATTATGTTTTGTATAAAAAGAAAAATTGACAATTTGTCTTAAATTTTAGAAGTTTGTAAGAAATTTGAGGATGTCTACATTTCCACTATGCAATAAGTTTCTTTCTTTCTTTTTTTTTTTTTTTGCCTAAATGGGGAGAAAAAGGAAGAATTGAGAATAAAACCAAAGGAATATCCAAAAACAACAAATTCCTGTTTGCCTGTTGGCAGAGGTATTGAAGAAAGCTGGTTAGAAGCTCTCTAGAAATAAGAGAGCAACCTCTGAGCAGGCTGTTTTGCCATGAATCCTAGGACTCGAAACCATCATTTTTTCCTTAAATCCCCTTCTAATGCTTGAGTACCTGCAGTGACAGCTCTGGCAAAGCATAGCTCAGCCTCTGCTTACATGTTTCTGCTTACCTGGGAGCTCCCTACCTCCTGAGGCAACTCACTCCATTGTGAACAGATCTCATCATTTAGAAAGCTCTTCCTTCCAGGGAGCCCCAATCTGCCTCCCTATGGCTTCCACCCACTGACCTGAGTTTGGGTCTAGAGGGCAGCACAGAGTGAGTCTAATCTGTCTTCCCTCTGACAGCCTTTCCTAATGTGAAGACAGCAATCATGTTCTCCCTACATTTTTTCATCCCCAGGCTCAAATCCCTATTTCCTAGTGGTAGAGGCACAATCCTCTGAACCCAGATGATATTTTACTTTATCAGTGTCCTGAACTGAAGGTTGTGTTCAGGATGTGATCTGACCAGCATAGAGTGGCATTATCCCTTTCTACATTCCCAAAACTGTATTTCTATGAAGGCATCTGATAAGAGAGCATTCTTTTTGAAAAAAAAAAACCTCATAACATTGTTAAGTGCCCAGGGATGGGAAGGCATGGTTTTTAATATGATGGGTTAAGTGAATTTGGAATAAGTTTCACGATATACAAGCTATTTGTGCATGTGCTCAAGGTAGACAAAGTGTTAAGATGTTGATAAGGACAGTTATAAAAAAACTGTGAAGTTTAGGAATTCTTTGTGAATTCCCATATATGAAATTAGTGGTAAGGTGACTCACGTAGAGCACCAAGGTGCTGTAACAATTTATCTATTACCCAGCACTAGGTCCTCCTTCCTGGCCATACAAGATGGTTCAGAAAGTCACTAGCAAAGTCCTGGCAGTCAGAACACCTGAATTCCAATCAAGCTGACTGAGCCCTTGAGGATCAATTCATCCTTTGTGATTATCCTCTATAAATTTGGGATAATAAACCTGACAGAGTAGTTGTGACTATGAAATGAGAGAGTGCCAGGGACAGTGCTCAGTAAATTCTAAAGCTCAATACAGACAATCATGTCACATGCGAGGGAAGAGCAGGGACAATTGCAATGGAGCTTTAACAGGCATTGGGCCAGGGGAGAAGTGCTTTATTGATTTAGTGATATTGCTGACCATTACCTTGACCAGGTCCTGAGAGATGTTTGTTTTTCTCTGACTTTATGTATGCACTAAAAACCCCGTAATGGGGTTAAAAATTACTCCACATAATTATGACTTTTTTTCTTTTTGCCTCCAATATGGCCCATTTTCATGCAGGGAAGAACTTGGTCACTGGTGAGAAGCTAAGCCAAAAAAGAAGGAAAAGTGGTTGTATATCTAAATTCTCTCATTCTTTGAGAAACCACCAAACAGTAAAGTGAGAGAACCTACCATCTTCCATCCCTGGGCTAGAAGAATATACTAATATTCTGGCTATTTTAACATCTGAGTTTACAACTACCCAGAAAAGTTTTCTTAAAGACAGACCCCTTTGCGTGAAAGGAAGGACCTGGAAGGCATCTTTTTAAAGCATGTTGAATGTTGGCACCAGTGAAAGGTGCACTTCAAATCCACCTGGACACAAACTGACAGGGCAGGGCTTTCTGGAAGACAGCAGGTAGTTTGTGAGCAAAGGGGCAGTCCCCTGCAGCCTTTCCATGACCATCTGGATCCATTTATGAGCAAAAGAGGCTTTTTCTTTTCTTTCTTTTTTTCATGTGATAGATTCTGAATCTGATATTTTCTATTTAACTGAGTGAAAAGATCAATGGAATCAGACTAATCCCAATTGATATTTGACAGTTTTCAAGTAAAATTGATCCACATAGAGAGTGCTGAAAGCACTTGGCATGGATGATTGAGTGCTGTTCATAGTTTCAATGGTGGCTTAGAAGATCAAAAGATGGTTTCTGCAGTTGTAGTCCCAAAGTAATTACCCCATTTCTTAGACCAGTTCTAAATAAGTTAAACAAACTTATGCTCATTTTCTAGAGAAAAAGAAAAATTACGTCTGTAGTTCAATTCCTTTTCACACTATCTCATCGAATTCTCTGTAGACCTTGTAAGCTTGTCATTATAGGGATTGTTATCTTCATTTTACAGATGAATAATCTCAGTTCCATAAATATAAGACATTTGCTTAAGCTCACTTAAAGACTGGAACATAAATAGGTTTACAAATATTATTGTTGGATTGATTGAATGAATACATAAATGAATAAATGAGCAGATAGCAATAGACATAGATAGGTCTGAGGCCAGGGTCCCAGACTTCATGTTCAGTGTTTCCCATTATACCAGCATTATGCAAACTTGAGCAATCTGTGAATTATTTTTCAAGAAGAGTCTTCATTGGAATTACATTTATTGTCGCAAAATTATGATGGACAGTATTGTACTGGTATTAGCTTTACAGCTCTGCTCGGTAAGAAACTGGTAAAACCATTAAAAACTTTCTTCTGTCATTAAGATTTTGTGTTGTGTGCTTGCTCTGTGTTCTTTGATTTTGTTTCATGCCATTCTGTGCTGCACTTATGGTTTCTATCTATTATTGTTTTTTCATACCAATTGCAGAGAATTCACAGCTTTTTCTTCAGCAATTGTGCCGGGTTCAGATTTTAAAGTGATCTTTATCTATTCCACAGCTCTAACTGCTGTTGTTTCTACCTCCACAATCCACGATAGTAGAACAGAAGGACAGGATCTTAAAAATATTCACTCCAGTAACCTCATTTCTTTGTTTTTTCAGTACTGCAATCCCACTTTCCTTCTTTGCATTTTGTGGTCTGCATTTCTGTATATTTGCTGCCCTAGGGAGTGGTGAGGGTGGGGGAAGCCCATACTCTGCTCTTTTGGTAGGACACACTTAGAACAGGTCTCAGAATAAAATAACCACATCCTCGTCTATAAGTCATGGGCACCATTGACACTACCAGGATCTTCCTCTGTCAACCATCCCAACCTAGCCTTTGACAGCAGGCACCTTGGGTTTGTCCTACTTAACCAGATCATAACCACTATTGTTCCAACTACATTAAGACTGTAAAGAATAACAAAACATATCATGAGATGTAGATCCCGACCTCAAAAAGTTTATTGCATATTTGTATTTTAATACTAAATGCATGTAACATACACAGAGAACAATCAAGTCCACATCATGTTGTATTAACCATAATTAAAAGAAGAGTTCAGAGAATGGAGAAAAATCTGCAGACTGTAATGATAGGAAGAGATTCTTGGAGCCTCTAGGGGCAAAGCAAGATCATGAAGAGTAAATGGAATTTATAAGGGGATGAGTAGAAAGGTGTCATAAGTGGAACAACAGCACCAACGCAGAATGCTGCAAAGAACACGGGGTGCTCGTGGTTCAATGAGCAGTATTGCCTAGCTAAATGACAAATTGAGAGTTAGAAAGTAAAAATTTAAAGAGAAAGAATATCAGAAAAGAAAAATAAGTACTAAAGTGGTAGAAAATAGGGAAGAAACATTGTAGGTCCTGGAGCCGTAAAGTGACATGAGCTTGCACTAAAAAATATTCCATCTGGAAGCTATACACATATAGGCTATTTAGTCTACAGAGGATAAAATTAAAACTTGAATAGATAAGCATGGAATTCATGACTGTTCATAATATTGTCCAACCTTTGTCATTAATTTCTTCCCATACTAAATTTGAGATACAAAAACTCATTTGGCATCCCAAACATTCCATGCATTTTAATGCCTCTCTGCCTTTGCTTCCCCTCTTATCTTCTTTTCTCCTGGCTTCTTATTCATTCTTCAAGGCCCCTCTCAAAACCCTACCATCTGTAATTTATAGGCAGTTACATATGGAGCATACAGATGTTCAAAGCACTAGGCGTTTTTAAAAGGATGGATGGATGGATAGATAGACAGATACAGAGAGAGAATTAAGCTTGGAACTGGCATAACATCACTTCCAATGTATCCCATTAGTCAAAGAAAGTCACAAAGCCTCACCAGGGAAATATGTTTCACCTTTTGATGGAAGGAGGGGCATAAGTGTTCTGGGTTGGGAGGAATTATTAGTGACCTTACCTGTAGAAAATACATGAAAACTGCTGATAGATCAAGTTAATAGGGTAGAGAATTGATGGTTGAATTTAACCAGATGGAGATAATAACTGACCCTATCTAAAGTATTCTCAGTCAAGTAATTGAGTCAAAAACTTGAATGGAGTAGGTTCAAGAACCAGCGGGAGGAGAGGAATCAAAAGCGTGAAGTAAAGGGCAGTGGAGAAACTATGTTACAGGTGGAGAGAGTTTGTGGTAGGAGACCAAGGAAGTGTTATTATTTCTTTTTAAGATGTCAGAAAAAATAGCATGTTTATATGCTGGTGAGAATAATTGAGTAGGTTGAAAAATGATGATATAGAAGAATAAGGGGTAATTCTTGGAATGAGGTCTTTGAATAGATGGGAGAGGATGAAATGCCATGCACGAGTGGAGGATTTGGGCTTAGCAAGGAGCAAGGACAATTCATACAGAGCAACAGGCAGGAATATGAAATAGGGATCTAAATGCAAGCAGGTGGGTAGATGTGTAGTGGTAAGATGTGGAAACTCTATTCTGATTGCCCCCTCATTAAAAAAGGAAGCCATGCTATCATCAGAGAGTGCAGAGAGGAAAGGTTTAAAGCTTTAAGGAAGAGAAAAAAGTACCAATCATTCACGTAGGAAAGGAAAAACATACGATCAAAGCATAGAAGGATTGCTGGGCAGCACTCAGAGCCTATATAAAGTTAGAGGCCACACATTTAAAGTGAAATCAGGTGGCCTGAATTTGTATCTCCCAAAACATTCAATTGTATGCAGGTAGCCACAGAATAATAGGAGGACTGGAATTAACCAGAGCTGGGGATTTCTAAGGGAATATGATAAAGAGAGAGTTGAACAAAGGAGACAGGAGTGAAAGCAGGAGAAATGATAAGAACTGGCCACAGAATTTAAGTTGGGTAAGGGGGGAATTCACTGGATGAGATGGGTGAAGGACAGAGTAAAACTAGAGGTGATAGGATCAATGGATTGGAAGTCCTGATGTGGTTGAAGATTTGTGGGAATAAGAATATTAGGGAGAATTACCTGGAAAAAGTAGGAGAACTGCTTGAAATTGATATTATGGAGGGGGTGCAGTTATTGAAAATGACAAGTCTAGCATGTAACCATGGGAGTGATTGACTGAAGTCAGGTGAAGGACAAGATTATTGGAAGATGAAAGGTTAAAGAACTGCGAAGGATCACTGAGGTGGAAATTGAAATAACCAAAAATTTCACATAGATTTTGCTGGAGAGAGCAGCAGAGATCCAGATGCTACTAGATTTAAAAATTAGGGTAAGGGAACTGGGGGGTTGTAGATGGCAGGCACAAGGAGAGGCAGCAGGAGATATGGTCTGAGAGCTTAATCTTCAAGGATGGTGCAGGGAGGGGGGATGGTCTCAAAATGACAACGAGGAGCAAGAAAGACACCCACCCCATCTTCAAGAAGGGTGTGTGAGATAGAAAACAAGCACCTCTTGAGAGGTGTCCTCAAGGAAGAGCTAGGTTTTAGTTAGAGCAAGATCAGGAAGGGAAGAGTAGATATCACCCTCATACCTGCCCAAGCAAGGCTTCTGTCCTGGGCCACACAGCAGAGGACTCTGCTCCTGTCTTTCACTGCCTGCACCCCTATGTGTGGAGTAAGGGTATGTGGGGTCACAGAGATGTGCCCACTTGGAGGTGCTGCACCCCTTCTAGACCACGCTCTAGGTACCAGGATCTCAGAATTTCCTGCCCAAACATCCCTGAGCCTGATCCCTGGGCCTGTGTATGCTCTTCTTCAGTCCGTCCTCCCGAGGACTGACCAATCAGCCAGGCTCCAAGGGAACTTAGAGATGATGTCCCCCTTGATGATGCAGGATGGAGCCAGGGTGGGACTAGAAGATGGAATGGCTTTAAGGCAGGAGACAGGAGCTGGCACCTGCTGGCCTCATGACACAATGTGAACCCCTATAAGTCTAAATTCAAATTTGGCCTTCCAGGTGGTGATTAAGTTTTATTTGTCAATGTATGAAGATAAAACATAATTAATTTATCAGCCTGTTAGTTTGGTTTGTAATTGTCAAATACTTGGACTATGCTATATGGGCGTATTTCAAGTATTTCTACTGTTGTCAGGGATATGTAGAGTGGAGGAATTTTGAGAAGGTAGAGGATTTGGAGGATGCCCCATCTCTCCAAGTAGAATGAATTGCACACTCCTCAGGGCTCCACGTAAGTGGAGATTGTAATTAAATTACTAGGATGGTCCTCGGTCCATTGTGTCATAGTTATACATGTGTCATGTTTACACTAGACTGTGAACTGCAGGTGGGGAGAAACTGTCTGCATCGTCTCTGTGGCCCTAGCCCTTGGACACAATGTTTGGCATGGAATGGTCACTAAAAAAGAAAAATAATTGGAAAGAAGTTAATTGGATCAGACAGTGCAGAATCATTTTATAGTCTAGCCAAGGTATGTTTCTGCTTTTCAAATGATGTGGCTGAAATAGTTTAAATATACAAACTCATGTCCACATTGACATTTGGCTCTGACCACCATTTTTCAGATTTTATGTTTGGACTGGAACCTGAAGACACCTTAATCACTGCTTTCAATTTTAATAGCAGGTACAATTTTTAAAAAGAAAAACTCTTTGAATGATTTAGACCAATTCCCTAAAATGTTGCTTTCCTTGAAGCACCTGAGGCGTGCTGCCTTTTTGTGGGCATCCCCTGTTGTGGCACCTTTGTGGGTAATTGATGTTGGCATTTAGATTAAGATGAAATTTGGTATGTCAGCTCCAGACTGCTTCAATGGCCATGATCAGTTAGCTCTCAGTTTACCAATTTGTGTTCCACTGAGTTGAACAGTAAAAAATCCTTAGTAGTTTACCTGAAAGGCCATGAAGATGACTTATGGGTCTCAGCACACAATATTTCTTTTCTGTACTTTATCTAGACAAATAAGTGCTTATAACTCTGGATTCAGGAAAGACTGTTTATTCTTCAGAACTGACATCCCATTAAAAAGAAAATAAAGTAAGCATCAGGATTAGTCCCCTAAGCTTCCATCAAGTCTTTTGCCATGAATGTCTGTGTGTTTTTTCTCTGTCAGTTCCTGACACCCAAAACACATTTTTCTACAGAAGATAATAGCATGTTACTCTTTCCTCTCCCCTCTACATTTGCTAGTCTTCCCCCACCTCTCACACATAAATCAAGCCATAGCTTTTTAAAATAATAATAAAAGAGTAACTAAGAAATGAAAGCTCTCATGGAGTAAATGCAATGGCAGTACCTTTAGTGAAGAACTACCCCACCTTCAAGAACTATCCTTCCATCACTATTAGGAAAGAGGGCACAGGACACATTTAGGCTAAGCACAATGTCACAGTGACTGTAGGGAAACAAGAAGAAGGAGGAGTTGATGGAAGAACGAAGGAGAGGGAGACCACTGTTTTATAGAGCTAAATGAATTTTACAAGGGTGGACAGCTTCTTCCTTAATGTCTCTTACCAACCAGACCAAACTTTTAATTATCGCTCTGTCAAATAAAGTCAGAGAAACAAGTCAAGTAATTATAATGAAGTATGTCTACTTCAGGTTGCAGGAGAAAAGTGAACTTGGAAAACCAAATGGCCTGGTCTGGGAGGTAGGTCACCAGCCAGTACCTGGGGATGAAATAGCTATCACATCTCTGGGTCTCATCTTGAGTGACCTGAAACCCATCCTCTGGTTTCTTCGAGGGTCATTAGTGGTAAATGGAACATTCTATCATCCATCTGTCAGAGGCAGGGCTCACGTGATTTCAACAAGAGAAGCACTTTGGAATTTTGTGTTTTGGTGGAGATACCTGTGGAGTTCATGCCTTCAGATTCCAAAGCCATTGAGGTAATGCTAGCTATCCAGCATTGATTGGCAGCTGGAAAGTAATTAGCAATGGGAGTGGGGGTTGTTTATATACTTAAGTACACCCAGCCCACGCTCCTCTAATTCTCCTTAGTCATGGAGGAAGCTGGCAGGTGAGTTTCTCTCTCTTGCAAACATTGCCCTTTTTAACTTCACTGAGACACAGCATTCTCAGACTGGAAGTAACCTTAGTCACCATCTGAGTGAACTCCACCACTTCTACAATGAGTTAACTGAAGCCCTGAAAGGGCACACTGCGGTTAGTATCAGATTACCCAAATCTGTTCTTTCCGCTGAACTATGCAAGGTTGAGGACAAATGCTTGTTTTAGCCAAATAGTACTTTGGTAAATATATCTGAAAAGGGGCACTTGCCATCCCCAGCAATGTATTTCTGGTCAACATCCAAGAAATGGCCCTGCCGTGTGATCGTAAAGAAAGATCCTCTCTTATCTTTGACTCCAAGAAAGAGCACTGTTGAGCCCCAGGAAGGTGGACGGGAATGTCACACCTCTTGGAAAATAGAATATGAATTTTATTACATGAAAGGATGCTGCAGAACAGAGGCAGATAATTCTAATTGGGCCGATTTCAAATGATCTAAATAAGTTTGTTGTTTTTGTTCTTGTTCAGTTTTATTCCTGTATTTCTTATACAGTGAACACATGTCTTTTGTGTTATTAAAAAGGGTAGAAAAATCCAACTGAATATTGCAAAATGTGTATACAATGCTTCAGTATTCAGACCAATAGAGGCAAATAGTTTCCTATTATTACTGAATGAGAATTCACCCTGAAGTTCTAAGAAAACTGCTACCATAAGACTCAAAATTCTGAGTTGGAGACCTACCTCTGCTACCTTTCAGTACATTCAGAAACAAAACTGAACATGTATAGTGTAATGGGCTCTTCACTGAAGTGCCTGACAAGCCCTGGAAATATGACGAACTTAGGTAGGCAGAGCCTTAAATGAATTCACACAAGATAGAACTTATTCATCATTCACTTATGTAAGCATCAGATTTCTCATTTGGAACATGGAAACAACTATTCCTTAGTAGGTCATTATGAAGAATAAATTACATAGCATATGTGAATTCTCAAAGTGCAGAAGAACTACTCAATTAAGTGTAGGACCTGAGAATAATAGAGAGCAAAGACAAGCTATTAGAGTTTTGGCAGACAAATACTAGCTTACTAATAACAGACATCTCCCATGGTATCAACCTCATGTTTCTGTTATTCATTATAAGTTTAAGAGAAAACACATTAACTTGTTCAAACATAAGCTGTTGAATTTAGCTCCTGCTTTGATTTACCTTTCCCACCGAGCTGTTGGTACACAAGATCCAAGTGATAGAATGCCACTAATGCTCACTTTCTCTGGTCACCTGAGGGGCAAATTGGTTTCTAGGCATTCAAACTCAGTGTGGCTCTATCTACAAGACCAGATCAGTTGAGTTAAAAAATGCAAATGTACTTAAATTAATAAACCATCTGATGCATTCTCATAATTTTAACCAGACTCTTTTTTCATGACACTTTTCAGAAGCTTGTCACAAATTCAAACTTTCAAATTTTTCTCGGCAGTCACTGTGTCTACACAGAGCAATGCTCATAGCAGACTGTGAAGAAATGAGTGAGAAAATGAAGGCATTTTGTAAAAAGTGAGTCCATAAAAGATAGCTATGGAAAAAGGAGGTTCAGATTTCCACATGTAGACAACACATTTTAATTTCCCCAAATAACTAAGTAACTCCATGCTCGGATATTCTCTACCACTCTCTTTTTCCCCTGAAATTTCTCTCTTTTTAAAAGGCCTTAAAAAATAAAACCTTTAAAGAATTATCTTTCTTAAACTGACTTAGATAAATTCTCTATCCAAATCTTCCTTCTCCACTTCTTTTCACACTGTGTTCCTTGGGATGGGGATTGTTTTCCAGCATCCAAGAAGCTCTACCAAGCCCTCTTCAGGCTGAGAGTCCCCATCCAGGGGTCACAAAGCCTCAGGACTTGATCAGGCACTGAGGCTGAGGCACCCACAGCAGTGTGGCAGTCCAGTGCAGGACAGAGAAGGTGGACTTGGGATTTTAATGCAGGGGTCACCAATGGATGTAGGAGTTTAAAAACTTCCTTAAATCTTTCAAATTTGTTTTCCAGTCTGTGAAACAGACTAGAGAATTTTTTAAAATCTTAATATTGCCTGGTGCTGTGGACTGAATTGTGTCCCCCCAAAATTCATGTGTTGAAACCCTAATCCCCAATGTGACTGTATTTGTAGACAGGACTTTTAGAAGGTAATTAAGGTTAAATGAGGTCATAAGGGTGGGATATTAATTCAATAGGATTAGTGGCCTTATAAGAAGAGAAAGTACACAAGAAAGGCCAGATGAATACACAGCAAGAAGGTGGCTGTCTGCAAGCCTGGAAGAGAGCCCTCACCAGAACCTGACCATGCTGGCACCTGACCTTGGACTTCTAGTCTCCCAAATGGTGAGAAATAAATGTCTGGTTTTTTTTAACCACCCAGTCTGTGGTATTTTATTATAGCTGCCTAGGATGCCTGGTCTCAGCAGTCCTGCAGTTGCTCCTCACCAGCTCCCCTTGCCAAACACACACCTCGATGTTCTCCTCTTTCAGCTCTTGCAACTAGTGCAATGCAGTGGGTTAAAGGCAACTCTAGGCATTTACTAGATGTGTGACCTTGGGCAATATGCTTAACCTCCCTGTGCCTCACTTTTCCTATCTGTCAAAGCAGGCTAATAATAGTACCTATTTCACACAGTTGTTGTAAACATTAAACTAGTTCATGTACATTAAGAGCCAATGGCAGATAATAGTGTGTTGACATTCCTAGAATGTAAATTCCATAAGGAGGGGGATATTAATCTATTCTGTTCCCTGATGTATCCCAAGCACATGGATCTATATTTGACACATAGGTACACTCAATAAATATTCTGGAATGATTGAATAAATGGTCCTCCCATCATTTCTGACCAGCTTCCAAAACCCTCTATAGTTAGGCCATGCCCAAGCTTTTCAGTCTTGTTTTTTCCCTACAACCAGCTCAGGAATATAGGTTCTAGTCATATGACTGGCTGGATTTTGTCATTGTTATTACAAGATTTGCATTTTCATATTTCATTTTCCTTACTGCAGCTATTTCTTCTACTTCCAGGGTCTTGCCAATCCCCAACACATCTCAGCCTCTTAAGTCTTACCCATCTTCAAGGCCATCTCAAACCACACTCACATTAGTAAGTTTTAATTGAATTTACTAGACCATCCAAACTTCCACAAGATTCCTCACTTCCCTTTATACACCCCGTCTCTTAACAAAGGTGAATGTGTAACACATACACACACACACACATACATACACACACAAAGCCACAAACACACTTCCTTTGAGAGATGGAAGTGGAATTCTCATGGTCCTGCCATCTCAGACCCTCAGAGCCCTCTCCACACCCAAACCGAAACATTATATAAGCATGATTTGGATTCCTTGAGCATCTTTCTCACAACTTTCCTCAAGGAGTGCTCCTTGACAGAGAGAATAGAGATATCTAGACAAGAGTTGTTGAACACTAGAATTCACTCTGCTTCAGTTTGGGGAGAACTCTTCCAATATCACTGGAAATGACCAGAGGAGACACCTGCTAGAGTGTTGTGAAGTCAGGACTGTTTCTCAGTGCATTGGAGGCAGCACACAGAGATAAAGGGCATGCTCTTGAGATCTTACTCCTTTCCTCCCTACTCCTCTGTGCAAACAAACTCATGACTGCCTGGAATACGAGTAGGGCTTTTCTACCTTCAAAGTCATCAGATATTATGTCAAAATTTGATGAGGGGGCTGGCCCGGTGGCGCACTCGGTAGAGGGCGGCGCTCCCACCGAGGGTTTGGATCCCATATAGAGACCGGTCCGCTCACTGGTTGAGCGCGGTGTGGGCGCAACACCAAGGGTTGCGATCCCGTTGCTGGTCGTGGTACGGGCGCGACACTGAGGATTGCGATTCCATTACCGGTCACGAAAAAAGACAAAAAGGAAAAAAAAAAAATTGATGAGGAAGGGGTAAGAAGACAGAGAACAGATATCTGACATGCTCTAATCCCTGCAGTAACTTGGTCTCCCCCAGAATTTAAGTAGAAAGTTTGTTTATGAGTTTGATATGCTTCCATTTTCTTTTCTCTCCTAACTCTTCTGCTACCTACCCTCCATCTCTGAGGTGGGTCTTCCTCTGTGAAAGTAGGTTTGTTTGATCGAATCCTGAATCTACTTAAACAAATGAGTTGGAGGGCAAGAGTAGCTGTGTTTGTTTTTCTGAAGAGACTAGAGGCTCTTCCCTGCCTCCAGTGCTCCCCAAGGAGAGCAATAGCACCATCTTTCAGTTCTGAGTGTCTTTCTAGCTCCTCACAGTCATGAATGGATGCATTGTGAGGGCACGCCACACATGCCTCTTCTCCATGGTGAGTGGATTGGAGTACAGCCTTGTGGCATCAGAGACCTGAGGCTGTGGCTACAAAGTCACCCTCATTCCCTTTTCAGCCCCTGCCTCTGTTTTGACCTTTTATTTCTGCACGAATTAGTGCCTTGGCTAGGAATTTGATGAGTAACCTACTTAAAGTATCTGAAATTGTTTTCCTACCAAAATACTCACATCAATACTCTGTTAAGTCCTAGGGAAGGTAGGCATCATGCATAATTAGGAATATTGCAATAATACCAACCTACATTGATCTCATGTATTCTAGTATACAGGGCACTTTCACACCGATTACTTCAGATTATACTTATAATAACTAACCCTGTGTGGAAAGCCTGGAGTCTATAATTAGCCCTTTTACAAATGAAGATTCTTAGACAAATTGGCTAAGTGATTTTGGCTTATAAGTGACAGAACCAAATCCTCTGTTGAATAAATTAGGAGGGGAGTAGGAAGAGGTAAGTAGAGAAGCTCTACTAAGAATTACATGGTGTGTCAGGCAAAAACCGGGATCTGATTTACCTCATAAACATCAGGCTCACTTAATTCATGTATAATGACTCCTGAATGAAATAACCACTACCTCTGGTCTTTTTTGGTCTCTTGATAGCTTGCCTGTGCTTCCATTCTTGCTACCACCAGTACACTGCAGCCAGAAAAATCCAACTTGTCATGCCATATATCACATCACATCACATCATGTCATTCTCCTTTGTAAAACTTTTTGATATCTTTCAATTGTTCATATGGCAAAGCCTTCCCTTGGCCCTTAATGAGGGCTTGCGTGACTCTGTCCCCAAAGGTCTGTTTCTGCTTCATCTTACCTCCAAGTTATGATCTCTCTCTCCAATCCAGGCACACCTTCAGATCCTGAGTACACCATGTCCACCTGCAGGGTCATTGCCCACTGTGCTCCTGCTTCTTGAATGTTCTTCCTTTGCCTGGTTTTAAGTACTACTCCTCCTTCACATCTGAGCCCAATTGACACTTCGTCAGGTAAGTGTTTCCTGATCTTCCTGACTAGGCATGTATTTGGCACTCAATAATTAATATTGACCGAGTGAATGAACAAATGAGCAAATGAAAAATGAGGGTGATTCTTCAAATGGATTAATCCTCATTAATATTTAACTTTCAAAAAAAAGCTATGTCCTTCTTGGTAAGTGTCCCAAAGATGAAATGGGCAGTGAACAGGTATGGCCTGTTTCTGTTCGTCAAAGAACAAAATTTCAGTGAATTGAGTTTTCAAGATCTAATTGGCTTTTATTAGCAATTCATGAACCGGGCAGCAACCACTCCACAAAATGGACAGGAGTTCCACCAGGTGTGGCAGAACAGTCAGTGTCTTTAAGGCAACTTGAGCAGGAACAAGTGAACAACATAGTGCAAACCGCAGATTAGTTAACATCAGGTTACTCTCCTTATATGGATTAAAGCAGAAGGGGCTTCTTTATCATGCTGACTCAAGTTGACTGGGCCCCTGTTCATCATGTGCTGTGAATCTACAGCTTTATTTGGAAAACCAGCTTGTTTGGGGATTTGCCTATCACATCCTGATTTCTCAGAATGTCAGATCAGCTTAGGTTTTAGTTCGGTGACATGCAATCTTAGCATGAGTGATTCCATTTTGGGCTGGTCTGTTAGGATCTAGAACAGGAGCTCAGTCCAAATCAATGACCTCCCATAAATTTTATCTAACATGTGTTTTGTTGCAAAATTTAGTGAACAAAATTTCAGTTTTTAAATAACTACTGAGGAGTTCTTATGGAAATGCTGCTTCTTTTCATTTTCATCGGGAATGACCCTGCCTGTCCTTCCCTCCTTCCCACCCTTCCCCCACCAAGTAATAACATTATCTTTTAAAAATGGCAATTAAATGCTGGTGGTGAGTAATTCCCTAGCAGAAAGCTCTTGATGATCAGAAGCACTGGTTAAGTGCCTATAGTGTGCAGATAGAGCCACTCATCTGACACATGGGTGCTGCTGCTCAGGGGGGACAGGATGTTGAGCCTCTGAAGAAATGGCCACCCTCCTCTTTCACCTTCCCAGCTCTTTGCTAAGCCCATCGCCCCCATGTGAGCTTATCTCACTGAGAAATGCATTTGCAGCAGATCCACACCTGTCCAGCACATCCCCAGGGTGAGCTGTGGGGTTTCTTCATGAAAGGATTTGTTCACACAGGGCTCAGTGAGTCTGACTCAGAAAGAAAAATGAGTAAAAAGAACTTATTAAAAAAGCCAGCTCTGTGAAAAGGAAATTACTGAGAGTAGAGAGTTTTAAGGCAAAATAGGCAAAACAAATAAGAAGTAATCATCAAGACACCATGTTGAACAGTTTTATTTCCTGATGCAGAAATGAATGTACATTTTCCTCTGTATCAGACTGCTTCTGGGAGAGACACGTAGCTGAGCAGATTAAACTGGCTTTTGCATCATGGTGTTTAAGTCACTAATTCTTGGTGGGGGAAGGGTGATGGGTGGAATAGAAGACTTGAAATTGGCTAATTTGGGGTCATTGTTGGTTAACGTCAATATATTTGTGTGGGAGGTCAGGAAAGGGTTTAGCCCTGGACTTGATCTGTGGGTGAGCCTGAAGGGCAGAGAAGTTTGGAAGGAAACAAACCAAGGGAGGATTTGTGTTTCGCTCCATCAGTTTGGACCTGAGAATCTAAGAAGACGCTTGTAGCACTGTCTTCTCTCTTAGCAGATTTTTTGCTCTGAATCATCACAACATGTAAAGCCCTGACACCTAGGATATCCTGAGGGGGAAAGCAAGAGAGAAGGATGTAATTGTGCCAATTCATCTGGCCGGGAGACTGAGGGCACAATGTCCTTTGGGCAGAATAAATTGTTATTTGGGGACCTTGTGTTGATCATTTTGGCAGTAGTATCCTGGAGGGACAAATCCAGAGTTGCAGAAAAGATGTTTGGGTGCCTGGGGCAGGAAGTCAATTAGTTTTAAGGCTCTCCTTTTTCTTACCCATATTTATACAGGGTGACTATCCATTAAAACTCCAATTTAATGAAGTGGTAACTGATTTATATTTTATGGCCTAATTTAAAAAGCTTATAGTGTTCTTTATTTCATTAATTTGTCAAGCATGTAAATAAAAATAATTACACTTTACGGCTTTCAGTATGTAATATACCTCAGGATGCTGAATTTTTAAAAAATGTACACATGCCTGATCTGTAGAAACCTGACGTCTTATGATATTCAAATTCTAGCTCTCTTTACCCCTCAATTCTCTTCTCATGCTTGATAAAAATCTTCACATATTGTATTTTTTAAAGGAATACTTTTTGTTTTATTTCTATAAGGCCATCTGGGCCACATTTCCAATTACCCTTGCAACCTTGAATTTCCAGCTGCTATCCACCATCACTGTAGAATTAAATACAGTTCTCAGATTTAAGAGCTAAGAAATCAGCGATGTGAACACTTTCAACTCTGGAAAAAAAGAAACAAATGCTCTACCTACAAAAACTGCTTTAAAACATTTTCTGTTTTGGAAACTGCTATTTCCTTGTTCAGGCAGCTCTAGCTGCACCCTCCTCTCCCATAAAACCCACTCCACTGCCCCTCTGCCCGAGGCCTGGCCCACTTTCGTGGCCCAGAAGGGAAAGACCGGGCAGAGCGGTATGCAGGGGCTGGGTGGGACTGAACAGCAGTCCCCTGGACCATTGAGTTCACCAGACAGAGCTGGAGTGTGGAGACTGGGGTGTGAGGGCCGTGTGACTCTCCTTTTGAGCTAATGCCTTTCTTTCTGTTTCTTTAAGCTGGCTGCCTCCCACCGATGCTTACCTCCTCCTCCTGCCCTTCCTCCTCCTCCTCCTCCTTCTTCTTGACCATCTCTAATTAATAGAATAGAGGATCCACTGTGAGGAGGTGGCTATGAAGGCTCTTAGAGTCTGGTTGAGCCCTATACAGAGGCAAAGTGCCTGGGGGACTACAGGAGAAAGATAAATGAGTTTCTGTCCCCACAGAACCTCGAGAAACATCACCAGGGACAACAAAACAGGAGAATGGAATTGACTGCAGAAAGATGGGACAATTTATTTCTTATGTGTTTTTCATATATAATCAACTGAAGTAAATAATATTTGTCTCACATTTTCCATTATGTAATAGGTTTTGTTTCTATGTTCATTTAGAAAATGTGTGTCCTTCCTGGTTGGCCTAACCTGCCTAATGCAATCTCTTTCATCTGTGCTGATATTGACCTTTCACCTGAGATGCATTCCTCCTTGTGAGACCCATTCCACGTGTCACTAGAGCATCTCAATAGTTAAATTTTTACATGATGGAGAATGCATCATTGAAAAGCAAACATTTTTGAGATTTTTTTGCATCTGTTTAAAACGCAGCTTGGATATTATCAGATTCATATGTTTACACTGTACCGTGTCCCACAAAACTTGTAAATATTTGATAAATGTTACCTTTTAATTCCTGATAACATTATGAAAGTGTTAAGAAATGTTATGGCTGATAACCTCTTTCTGAGCCTAAGATTCACATTGACCATGTAGAGTTATTGATTGACTAGAGCAAAATGATTTTGTTTTCAGGGAAATAAAGTTTCTCAGAGGCCACATTCAAACTTTCCCTTCATTTAATTGTACGTTTTCCAAGGACAGAGATAAGATATTTTTTTCCTGCTGTTTCTCAAGCAGGTCAACCTGGGTCTACCAAGACCAAATATTTATGGACATACGTGAGTATGCAGTTCCCTAATGACAAATGAGTGATAATATGTCAAAATGAAAGATTTTTGAGACAGTAATGTTGACTGTCTGAGTTGGGCGTTTACTTAAGCTGTGTTGCTAGGAAGCAAGTACCTGGCCCTCAGTCAAATAAAGCATTTTCTAATGAATGAGTTCACATTCTGAAGTGTAACCTCCATGATCAGGACATCCAGGTACAAAGGCATCATCCTGTTCAGAAAGAATCTGCGATTTTTACACGAGCTTGAGAATACTTTACTCCAAGCCTATGCTTCACAGTGGAACAACTTTTGCTGGTATAGTTTAGTGAATAAAGCTTTCATCAAATAATAAATCAAAATTTGATGGGAAAAGGTTTAAAAATTGCACACTATATTATTCTATTTATATAAAATACAAAGACAAAAACGTATTTCGTGCTATTAGAATATAAGATATTGGTTACCCTGGAGGGCAGTGACCAGAAGGGACATGAAAGTGGAATTTGGGGACATTTGTAATGTTCTTAATCTGTGTACTGGCTACATAAGTATGTCCCATTTGTCAAAGTTTGTTGAATTCTACAGTTATGATATTTATATTTGTGTGTGTGTATATATATATATATATATATACATACTTGACAAAAATTTTCCTTTTCTATTATCATATATGTTTAATAAAAATAAAATACACAGACATCCCCAATCCCAAAACAAAATCTGCCTTTGTCCTTGGTAGGTTTTAATTCTATCCTTCTTCAAAGACAGATGTATTTTCTTCTTTTTAAGTTCAAAGGGCTCTTTTGAGTAAACATGCTTATATTTTCCTTAAAGTCAGCATGTACACACACACATTTCTTGAAGGAATCTTTTATTGTATCCAATTTAGTTTTTGTGTAACTGTTCATATAAGTGAAAGCTTATTCCTCCTGCAGCAACAGGCTCTGAGCTCCCCAAGGCAGGGTCATGTCATGTTTATGCCCTAGGAGCCTGGCATATGGTGGGCAATCAATAATGATTGAATGAGATATAAAAGATCAGGTAGTGCAGGATTCCTGATATTCCTCAACTCTGACACCCCCAGTCCCTTCGGTCTCTTCCTACTTGATAGTTCATAACACTGAGTACAAAAGGGAGTTAAAGCATAACCACTTCTGCTGTGACCAGGTTACATGATCTGCAGGGTTCCAAGCTCCAATCAGGAGATATTGCACAAGGGCCAGGAAGCAGCCAAGGACAAGAACAGAGTGACTTCATCAGAATTAGGTAAACAGCAACTAGCACAATAGCTATGCTCAGCAAGAGAAGCTCAAAGTGCGGTGTCATGGCCAAATGTCTCTTTCCATTGGAATTGGCACAGGTGTCCCTTGGAGACCTGCCGTGCAGGAATGATTACAATGAATATTTACCAAGTAAATTGAGGTTTATTTGCTTTGTCATGTGCTTTTCTTTCTTTCTTTCTTTTTTTAATCTCACATTAACTCTGTGGTATAAGTAATGTTATTCTGTTCTATGAATGAGAAGACTGAAGCTTAAGAAGCAATTTACTTTCTCACTAAGTAAATGACAGAATTGCAACTCAAACCTAGGTCTGTCTGGCTGACTCCAAGTCCATGAACTGATGATACTGCATATTTTTAAAAAATAAAAGTGTGTGAAAACTCAGAATAATTCTGATTAAGTCCAGACCAACCCCCGCCCCCCCGGAAAAAAAAAAAAAAAAAGCAAGCAGAGATTGAAGTCTTCTATGTTATTTCTTTTTCTGGATGATGGTGAGGCCACTGAACTGAAAAGCTGTAAGATTAAATAACTTGCCCAGGGCTGCTAACCTAATAAGTGGCACCACGAGGGTTGGGAACTAATGTCTCTTTGGCTCCATAACGTACTTACTTCTCACCCTGCTAAGGATGCCAAATAGCTTTCTTTTCCAGAGCCAGCCCTGATCAGTGGGTAGTGCTGCCTGAAGTTCTGTGCTGAAATGGATTGTGAGCCACTGCAGAACCCTACAGGAAAGAGGGCTGGGATGGGTTAGCCCATACTACTTACTTATCGTCCCTGTGCTATACCGTTTCTGCAACCCACTTTCCTTACACCCCTGGGGATCCATCTGAACATAATTATCACTAGCCTTGTTATGCTTCCCAACCTGCAAGGCACAGACATGAAGACCACACTCTACTAAGCCATCTTTATATTTGCATGTTCCAAAGACACTATATCCATTTTTACCAAGTAGAAGGTGGAGAGGTTGGTAATATTTCTACTTAAGCTTTGATTTCAATTAAGGAGACATTTAAATTATTAAAGCAAACATGAACTAAAATTATTCTTAATACAGTATCAGTTCACTTAAAATAAAAACGTTTATTGAAGGCCTACACTATTTTGTGAAAATGAAAATCATGCTGGGACAATGAAAAAAGAACTAGATTGTTGTCAGGACTATTGGGCTCAGGTTCCAACTTGACCTCTTACCGGTTCTGCAGCTCTGGACTAATCACTCAAAGGCATGGGTTTGGAGTCAGACCTGGGTTTGAATCCTGGCCCTGACATTTACACGTCCTATGACCTTGTGCAGTTTGCTGTTTTTCCTAAAGCTTCAGTTTTCTAATCTTTAAAATGCGAATAATAATAACTCCCTTACTGGGTTTTTATGAAATTCATGGAGATGTTGCATGTTAACTGCTTAGCACACACAGTTCTTGAAACATCAAAGTCCCCAATAAGTGCAGCCATGATCATTATTCCTCGTCACTCACTCAGTTTCCTCATCTATAAAACTTGGCTACAGTGCAAATTGTATCCTCCCTATCCTTCATAAAGTCCACTGACAAAGTTGGGCTCCATAAAAATAGAGCATTTTTACCTCAAGTTGTATCCAATCTATTAAGGAAAGAGAACCAAAAGAAAAAGAAAAATTAAGAGATAATATATAATAGACGTTTGCAAAAACAAATGAGGAGTACTACATAGGTATGGGGAAATCTTAGAATAAATGAAACAATTAGAACTGAAAAGCTTAGGTAAAATACGGATTTTGAAGGAAAAGAAAGGCATGCCTTGTCCCAGAGCACATAAAAGATGGTGAGAGTCTCATCACACTGGAAAAGGTATTCTGCTCAGATTCAGAAAACCTGATATGAAGTTCTAATTGTTGCTCCTTAACTTTTCTGAAATTAAGATTTTCTCACTCTGTAGAATGGAGAAATAATGACATTGGCATTTCTGACAGCCTACAGGATAAAATTAGATCATGTATATTAATAGGCTTTGAAGAGCTGAAAAGCAAAAAAAAAACATAAATTATTCCATTTATTTAGTAGCAAACTAGAGGAGGACAGGAAGTCTCAGGAGACACTCAAGGTGACTCTGAGGGTGTGCCTCTTCAGACCTGCACCCCAATCCTTACTTGCCCCACCCTCTTCCCAGGCCTGGGACAGAGAAGCATCCAGCAGGTCTCCCTACATGGAGTGACAATAGGAAGGTAAGTAATGAAACATAAGGGCACAATGACAAATACAACTAATAACAGGCTATTAAGCACAAATCAGTGAGCCTGGAGCCAATGAAACAGAGGAGCTGCTTCAGGTTTGGAGAAGGGACGTAGCATGTGTATTCATAGCTTTAGCGTATAATGCAGCGAGTTTGATCGGATTCTGGAACATACGCCAGCTGGATCTAAAGAAGAGGTCAATATTGTTCTATTTTATTATGGATTTGGGAAGAAAATAAAATTATGTGTATAATTGTGTGTCAACTATTAAAATTATGAATTAATAAAAATCCCCCCCCCCTGCACTTAGAAGAATTGATAATGCACGCCCTCTTTCTGTGGTGATAGGATGACTGTGGTGGAGATTGCCAGGTCACTCGTGTCAGACAAAGAAACCCAGGCTATCTGTCATTTGCATAAATTGGCTACTAAAGAGGGAAGCAGCATTTGGATAGGCTGGTACTTATTAGCACAGTAAATTATTGAAACATAGAACTGCTTGGGTGTATATTTGGAGCAAAGTTAATCTGGAGCTTACAGAGTGTTAGTGGAGCTGGGTGTCCACATATCAAATAGAAAACATTTTAATTCTGTTCTGTTGAGGGTTGGGAAAGAGGTCCTGGGGTCATGGAGGACCAGAAACCTAGGAACTCATTTTGGCCTGTAAAGGGAAAGTTTTATCCATGACTTCTAAACTAATCAATTAATAATGGCTGCCAGGAACACTGCCACATGAAGGATTCTGAGGCCTCAGCCAGGCTCAGCGGGCAAGGGCCACAGTTGATTAGCAATGTCTGTTACAAGAGCAGCAGAGATGACTGGAGGTGTATGTGCCGTGTGCAAGTCCCTGATCTAGTTCAACCCTTTTATTTTACAATTGATAAAACTAGTGCTTTAATAAAGGAAAACTTAAAGCCACACAATCCAATGCAATTTGTTAGTAATCCACTTCTCCACAAATAAGTCACAGAATGTTTTTCTTTATGGCATTTATTAAGGAATGTCTTTCTCTTCCTTCAAAATCTACATTTTAAATAAACTTTTCAGTTCTAATTATTTCATTTATTCCAAGATTTCTCCATACCCATGTATTACTCTTAATTTGTTTTCTGCAAATGTCTACTATGTGTTATTCCTTACTTTTTTATTTTTTAACATTTTATATCTGAATTTATCCATGCTTTACATTTTGGTCCATAGTGAAAAATTCAGCATCTCAGTGTAATGCTCTTCTTCAAGATATTTTACTCTTTCTTAAACTACATCTTTTCTAAGCTCGTCTATCAGAAATGCAGCATAATGAGAGCCTTTGCTGAATATGAAGCAGATTCCTAGAAAACAAGTGGGCATTGATTTATTTTTATTGACGTGCTTTTACTAACTGACAGGAAGTGTTCTTTGAACACCTCTCCCAACCATTCCACTCCAATAAGCCAGTGAGTTTGATAATTTCCAACACACGGTCCATGCTGCTGTCTGGAGAGCTGAGGACCTCGCCAGACACAGTGCTAAGTGGGACAGCAGCCACCCAATCTCGCCCATGTGGATGCAGCATTTTCCCGATGTGGGACTTCAGGACTTCCTGACCTGATATAACCCCTCATTGTGGAAAGTGTGAATGGGAAATGGGCTGGGATATAGATACATCCGACAACTCTTGGTCTTTGAAAAAAGGGAGAGTTAGCTGGAAATAAACTTGCAGATGAACTACACACATATCCAATGTACAAGGAAAAGCAGGTTTGGAGGAAAAGGTTATACGATAGGGGAAAAAATCAGATTTCTTTCGCCCTCTTTGAGTCCAGATGTTATCTGTCTAGATGTCCTTGGGCATCAGGCATTGTCTACGATCTCCAAATCCCATGTCACTTTCTCCGTGGGAATCACGGCACAAAGGCAGATGACGTTTTGAAGACCAGTGGGGAAGGCCATTGCTGCCAGGAGCGGAGTGAAATGGCCTCCTCTGAGTTAGAAAAAGCCCACTGGGTCCTTTCATTCCCAATTTACCCCCTAAACATTGAAGAAATGTGATATTAACAAATTCTATAAAAATCTAGGGGGGGGAACCATCCTTCTTATTGAATGATGTTCTTATCCACCAAAAAGGGCTTCTCAGGGCTTATTATTGCCTACTTTTTGTTTGTTTCTAAGTCAATATAATATTTAAATCACTACCAGTTGGAATTAAAAGGAAAATATACTTTCACCCATAATACTGCTGTCCTAAAACAAACATAACATTCTGGTGTATTTCTTTTTGGCATATTTTCCTGAGCATGCATTTTTTCAAGAGCTATAATTTTATTATTATTACTATTTTACTTAAAGCCACAGCATATGTTTTTTCATATTTCTTTAACATTATTTCTTTTTTCAAAACCATGATTTATAACTGCTGCCTAAGATACTATCTAATGTATATGTCATGTTTTTTTTAAAAATCCCTTATTGTTAAATACATAGGTTATTTCCAATTCTAAATAATACTTCCATGAACATCTTTGTGCATAACACATTTACGGTATCTGTGAGAGAGTCCCTTAAGCTTTTCTTTGGTTAGTTTCTCCTCCCTTTCCCACTTCCCGCTTTCATTTTCTTTTTTTCTTTTTTTTTAAAAGATGACCGGTAAGGGGATCTTAACCCTTGACCTGTGTTGTCAGCACCATGCTCAGCCATTGAGCTAACCGGCCATCCCTATATGGGATCCGAACCCGGGGCCTTGGCATTATCAGAACCACACTCACCCGAGTGAGCCATGGGCTGGCCCCCCGCTTTCATTTTCATTCCAAAGCAAGCTGTTTTTGTTTTTGCTTTTTTGCAAGTGGTTGAATTATTTTAAATATTTGACATTTTGCCAAAATCCTGTCTGCTTTTTCCTCAGATATGACCTTGGCCTAAATGAACATAGTTTTAGGTTCCCACATTCAAGCGTGGGGCCCAGCTTTCTTATTAAAAAAAAAAAAAAGACAAGAGTTCAGATCTTCTTTGAAGGGCTTCAGTGACATTCTAGGTACAACACTCCTTTGTGTTGGTGGCCGTAGCAGGGACGTCACTGAGAGGCCTGCCTGAAATAAAAATGGCACTTTTATGGCTATGGATGTATTTGTCCAAAGAACATTTAATCACTCCGAAGGTTTTCTCCCCTTGTCTGTAGTAAGCAGCATTTTGTAACTGTAGAGTTCTGCTAATGCACACTTCTGCCGGGAAGCTTCCCAGGGTGGGGCACGAAAGATGCTAAGTGGCAGGAGAGAGATGGGGAGAGAGCCATTAACACTCCAGCAGCGAGGTCAGATTTGATGTTTCCTTTTGTTTGCAGGATCCAAATTAAGAAGCTGCTTCTGTACTTTCCCTGTTGCTTCCCACCTAAACACACTCTTGGGTCATCTCACTCTGGTCACATCTTTTGACAATTAGCCACCCATTAACAGGGTGATTGAAAAGGAGCCAGAGTGGTTTACACATAAAGTGCTTACTCTTTTCCAGGAAGAACACATATCTCTACAGTTTCATTAATGCTTTGGCCGATTAGTACACAAAATAGAGTACTTATACCCTAGAAAGCACTAGCAGAGGGAAGAAAGTAGGGCAGGAAAGAAGAAAATTAAAAACAAAAAATAGCCCTTAGAGATTTTCCTTCTTTTTTTTCTTTTTGCAAACATGTTTTTTTTTTTAAAAGGGGGGGGGGTATTATCTTGCTTCTATCTTTTTCTACCTTTAAAGCCAGTATTACCAGCCATTTTACTAGTACTTCACTATTATTATCTGGGTGATGGCTGTGACATGTTGATCATATACGGCAGTGAGAAAATTGATTTCCCTGAACAGAAATGCTTCCAATTTTCTCAGGGCCATAATTTTATGTCCACAACAAAATAAAAGGGTCATTTTCCTTAAGATGAGGGGAATTGAAATCTTTGATAAAAACTATGGTAAATGTTGTACTTTTGATCACGGAAAGTGCAGTTTTCACAAACATCTGGCCTGTCTGATTCAGGGGTATAGGTTGGGGGCAGGGAAGCGGGGTTTGAAGGCAAAGAATAGTTGTTATTTTTCTTTAAAGAGCTGAATTTGCTTTCAGGAAGGCCTGTAAGTCCACAGCTTCACTCGAAGTGTTCATATTCCCATTAAAGGGAAGCCACAGGGGTGCTGCCTTGAGTTTACCTGCCAAGATCAAGCCGACTAAAAGAAGCCACAGTCACGTAGATGGGGCCTTCTTGAAGAACGAACACCTGCACAGGGCCTCGGTTCATAGGAGCCTGTCACAAAATGTGTTAATAAACTCTCAGATGTCATTCTGCAAGCCAAAGACATTTTAAGCCAAAGAAGGAGGGGAGGAGGATTGAAGCCAGGGACAAATCAACTTTGTATAGGCACAGGGAAAAGGAAAACAGAGCTGTTTCTGCCTGGAGTCCTGATTGCTGCTTTGTTTGGTTAGCAGGCTTTACCCAATCTGATGAAAACTGATTTCCAAGTAGCTGATGGAGCAACATTTACCAACAAATATTTAGCATTGGAGACCTTTGCTTCACCCTGAATCTACAAGCAAGGTTAAACTGTAAGCTTTCTAGCCAAGTAGCCAAGCCTTTTATTCAACATTTGATTCACCAACAGAAAATATTTTATATGATGGCTACAAACACTTGTGAGAAGATAATAAGATCTCTAGGTTTTAAATGCTAATGTTTCCTGAACTGAAAGTAATCTGTGCTCTTATGCATTTTCCACTTCATCTAAAATAAACAAATACAACTTTTATAATCAGAAAAAGTAATTTTTACTATGCGGTATTTTTTATGAATATGAATAATGAATATTCATTAGTTAGAAAGCAAAATCCACAATCCATTAGGAATCTGGGAGGTCATTCTCCTGGGAAAAAGTTAACTCAGAGAAGTAAAAGTACAAGAAAATTCATAGCCATCATTGTCAAAGTGCATATCATAGGGAAAATAGTCTTAATGTTTCTTGTTTTTTTTTTTCTTCTTGGATATTCTCTTTCTAACTCTGCAAGAGTAAAATTGGAAATTACTAGTATTTATACCGCAATAGTTGTTCTGTATTTCTTTTCAGGGATTTGCTGATCTTTTCATCCAATTAGGTAGAATGAGTTCATGTCGATAAAAAACTCAAAAATGAAACGTAAGCAAAGAGATTATATGTCTTATTTTCAAAACTAAGGGTTAAAGCAGGGGCCAGTAAACTACGGGCAGTGAGACAAATCCAGCCAGCCACCTGTTTCAGTATGGCCCTGACAGTGAAGAATGGTTTTTACATTTTTAAATTATTGGAAAAAATCAAAAAAAGGATAGTGTTTTGTGACATGTAAAAATTACATGAAATTCAAATTTCGGTCTTATCCATAAATAAAAAATTGGTTGAAATACAGTCACACACATTCATTTGCATATCGTCTATGGCTGCTTTTAAGCAATACAGAGTTGAATAAGTGCAACAGATCATATGGCCCACAGAGCCTGAAGTATTTACAATCTGCCCCTTATTTTCTCTTTCCTATAAGAAAAGCTTAGTAGATGACTTCCAAAGTACTTTGTGCGTATGAGTTATTATATAAACACACTAATAAATATCATTTTCTTATAAGCATGAACTTTACCTTCTGATATGGATAAAGCTTACTGATAGATATGAAGCCATCAAAAAATCTTTCCTTCCCAACTTACAATGTGGATAAAGTTGAGATCCAAATAATGTTGCAGTGTTACCAGGGAGTCAGTCTTGAAAAGTGAGTGAGACATTTTCAAGGAGACTCTTCAAATAATAGAAATTCTTAGAGCACTTAGAAATGTCTGCACCCAAAAGAAATCTAAGTGCTTACATTTTGCCAGCTAAGAGCATTTATGCACATTTATTCAGAGGCTCAGGTAATAGGGGAGGAAAACTCACTTCATTTCTTAGAAGCTGTGCTCTTTGAGTATCCAGTTCTTTTCAGTGCAATTTTGATGACAGCAATTATAAAATGGCTCTGAGGACACTGGACCAGGCAGGGTAAGTGACAAGCTGTAAGTGACACTCATTTGAATCCATGGTCTCCCTACTCTTTAACATGAAAAGGTTTCTGCAGTTAGAATAGTAACAATGAATTAGAGTAATTTGCCTGCCTCATTAGCATGTAGTCTGATCTAGGTAAATCAGTTTGGAGGATGTCAGTTTATTTAATCCTTCCCAAGGGTGAACTGTGGCTTTTTCTAATTTGTTGACCTTACAGTCACACTTCAAAGAGTTTTCTCATCTCATCTCCAGCCTGCCTCGGATACTGAGCATGTCTATGCTGAACCAGGAATGTGCATTTATTATGCACTTATTCTGGCAAACACAGTGGATCTGTGCATGCTGGAACACTAAAGAAGATGCAGGTGTTTGTTCAGGAAACTCATCACACCACACTGACTGCACCCATCCTTAGAATAGCGCTGCTGCTTTTTGCTTGTGTAGAATCAGCCTCCGTGTGTAAATTATCCTTGTTAAGGGTCAGCATATGAGAAATTGCAGAGCATGGTTATGTCTTTAGGACCAAAAGATTTGCAACTAAACTATAATTTGGGAAGCCACATAGATTTTTCAGGATTGCTACTGGATCCTGAATTTGGATAAGTGAGTATGTGATTTTCATGGGTGCCACATCTCCAGATCAAAATCTTCTGACTATCCTGCACATCTACTCGGCTTTAGCTCCCACTTGTGGGTATTACGTAATACTGGCAGCAACCAGTGGGTGGTGGTGCTCTTGGACCTCCTCTCCCCCTGGCTGACAGTGCCCTGCCCATGGGCAAAGTGTTTACCAACTGTGTTTCCTCAAATCATTGCTCAGTGCTCAGGATAGGTTATTAGGTGTTCCACGGGGAAAAAACTGTTCCATGCACAAACAAGTTTGGGAAATGCTGGGTTAAATAATGTTAAACAAATTTCACCATACTATTTCTCAGAACGTTTAATAAGATTATATGTGTGAAACATTTCTAAGAGGACAATATTATGTGCAATTCCCAAAATCATTTGCCCAGGAACACTTCTTTCAGTCAACAATTAGATTCCCATGTTACAAAATTTAAGAAATGCTGAATTAAGGCTTTAGAGAACCAAGGATGTGAGAAGCTTTTATCCAACTAATGAGTGGGAATTATCTAAACTAATAGAATCAGAGAATGATAGAAGCAAAATGGGTCTTAATGGTCTTCTAACTAAAAAGTTCTCAAACTGTGGGCAGTTCTCAAACATCACGGTTATTGCAATTTTATATGCTAACGTGTCTCATATATGTATATGAGACATATAACTTTTCAAAGACACGTAAATTGCTTCTATTATTAATAGTGGAAAAATTTATTTTAAATCACTAATGAATTCAGAGGGCTTTTTGGTCATCTATCAACCAACCACACAATAGCTAACATGTGAGAGTCTGGGATATTTTTGCAGGGTGAAAGGAGTTCTCTTACTTGGAAAGGTTCGGAGTCTCCTTATTATTCAAAGAGATTGACATCGGTCTTACTATTATGTAATCAGAATAATTCCCTTGGAGTTTCTTGGTAATTTCCATTCTCTTTGTGGTTGGGCAAGTAGTCTTTGAATCAGTGTTTTCTAGGACAGCTGAGAGTATAGTGGTCTGTGGACGTGGTTTCCAGCCACTCTGCAGGTAGATTGACATTTCAATCTGACCAAGGAACAAACTGAAAGTTGTTGCCTGGCTTCTCTGTTTGATGGTAGGTAGGGTTTTGGCAATGGTGGGGTTGGGATATTTCAGGAGCCATACAGACATCTTTGTAATTTGGGCTTGAGCCAGTACAGGATGCACAGGAAGTCCTTGGGTGTTTGGGGATGGTTTATGACAAGACTGATGATGGATTAGAACAGCTTGTCCATAAGCCAGTGTGAGCCAAATACAAATCGCTATTGTGAGCAGGCAAAATGAAGCACCTAGTGAACATGCATCAAGACATTATTTAACCTAGATGTTAAAGTTTAGCTCCAATTAGGATAGGTATAAAAAGCCCCGAACTAGTAAAAATAAAGAAAAGGAAGAGAGTATATTTAGGAATACAAATCTATATTTAATTTGTTGCTTCAGTAAAAATGACTGAGTGTCATATACTAGGGCTTCAAGAGTAAAAAAGACATGATTCTTTCTCTAGGAGTTTATAAACTGGTTTGAGAAAGAAATAACTAAAGGGACATTTAGACTAGAGTGTGAAAGTGCTAGAATAGATGTAAGTACAGATTGCTCCCTGGAAGAGAAGACTTTCTTAATGATGAGATGACATGGTGGGATGAGAAATGAAGGAAGTCTTTTAAGAAAAAGCAACAGGCTAGCTAATATCTGAAGGATATGTGGTGCCAGCAGGTAAGTAAAGAAGGTGTGAGACAGAGTTTATTACTTGAGAGAGCAGCACGCAGAAAAACTTAGACGTGAATGACACTGACAGCAAAATTAGTTTGGAAAAGTGAAAGTGGTTCAGGACAACTTTAAGATGTACGTGTTTGGGGTGGTGAGGATAGGGGATGGCTTATGGTAGTATTAGCAGCAGCCAGTCGTTAAGGATATGTCAACTGCCTTTGCAAAGTCAATGGGAAACTCTTGAAGGATTTTAAGGAGAGAAGTAACATGACCATAATGTATTTCCAAATGATCAACCTGAACCTGACAAGAATTGGGTATGAGGTGACCATACCCAGTTGAGAATTGGGTGGGTATGAGGAGACCAGTTGAAGACAGAACAGTTAGAGATTAGGGGTAATCCAGAGGAAAGAGTATTTAATGTGCTGATGGTGGGCTGGAGAGAAATGAATAGGTTGCAGAGACAGAAGGTAAACTCGAGAGGATGTAGTGATTGATTGGATGTACAAATTGGGAGGCAGAGGTAAGAGTTAAAGTCAGTGTGCAGGTCTCTGCCTTACAGTTCTAGAGGTCAGAAGTCCAAATTAGGACTTATGAGGTTAAAACCAATATGCCAACAGGACAGCAATTTTTTTTCTGGAAGCTCTAGGCGACAATCTGTTCTTTGCCCTTTTCAGATTCTAGAAACTTCCCTCATTCCTTGGTTTGTGGTCCCCTTCAGTCAATGGCATCACTCCAACCTCTGCTTCCATCGTCACATCTCCTCCTCTGACCTTCTTGCTCCTTCTTTCCCATTTAAGGACATCTGTGTTTACATTGCCTCCACCCAGTTCATCCAGGATATTCTTCCATCTCAGGATCTTCAGCTTCCTCATGTCTGCAAAGTCCTTTTGCCATGTAATACTACATATTCACAGATTACAGGGACAAGGACATGGATACCTTTGGGGGCATGGGGAGCATGATTCTATGTACCATAGGGGCCACAAAATGCCCTGGTAAAGGGTGAGTAGAGCTGGAAATGGCAGAAGAGGCTCAGACCTCTCAGCAGGGATCAACCAAGTCCTGGAATGATTGTGCTTCCAAGAGAGTTCTGCTGCAGGTCAGATGAAAAAGTCATGTGGATTCTAGATTCCCACCACAAATCAGAAACAATAATCACCTCCAAAAGTTGTCAGGAGAACCCTGAATTGAGAGAACGAGGATTCAAAGCTGCTGATTGACACTGGGAGGTCACATCAATCTCCTTAGGGAAGGGTAAAAATGGGATCCATTCACTGTATTTCCTCATTCATTTAACAAATATCTGTTTAGCCTCTAGCTATGGTGGGCTTCGTAGATGATAAATATGAGTGGCTAGTTGGGGAAAGAAAGTACGGCATGAACAAAGAATAGAGTCGGAAGTGACCTGGAGTCTGTTGCAGGAACACCGAGGAGACACTTAGGCTAATAATAGCTTATCTTGAATCATTTCATTCATCTCACCAGCCATTAAATTGTATATTAATTTCTTAGAAAATTCTTGCAAGTACATTCCTTTCTTCTTATCTTGCTTGCTATCATGTTAGTCCACATCCATCTAAACTTAACATCTTAAAAAACAGGACAAAAATATTTTGGAGAGACATAAAGGGTTAGGTTTGGTATATGTTGATCTTAAGAAAATGGCAGGATAAGGGATATAGGCCTGATATATAAGGGAGAAGAAGATTTGAAAGTCATCCAAACAGTGATAGTACTGAAATGCAAGATAGGGTAAATGCTCTTAAGGTGACATTTGAGTTACTCATTACCCAGATTTGAGCATCATATATTTTATTATTGCACACAGGTATTGATATTCAACTCTGTACCCCACAGATATGTACAATCAATTATGTTTTAATTTAAACAAAAGAAGAAAGAAGAGCTGATGGTCAAGGACTGAGGTTCCTCTATGAGGCAAAAGAATCAGAGAAATGAGAGAGAACAAGGAGAGAGAAAGATAGAGGAACACTTTATTGGGGAAAGTTTTATCAAAAGATCCAAGTGAATAGTCACCAGTGTTGAGAACTGCAAAGAGAGGAGACTGACCAGAGATGACCACAGAGCCACCACTGGAAGTGCCCCCGGCTCCCCAGCTGGGGCAGTGGGGGTGCTGAGGGCCTCAGCCACGCCCGCTGACATCCTCACCCAGCCCAGTGGTGACCACCTAGCCACTGAAGTGCCCCAGGCTCCCGAGGTTGGGGGTGCTGAGGGCCTCAGCCACATCTCGCCCAGAAGTTCATATCCAACCCAGTCACAAGCAAGCTGCCACCAGAAGCCCCCTTGGATCCCCTGCCAGAATGAGGGGGGTGCCACAGGCCTTGACCATGCCCCCTCTTTTCCTCCTCCTCCCACCCAATTTCCCTCCTCTTTCCCCTCCCCCTGAAACTGCACTGCAACATTTTAGAATGTAATAATAATAATAATAATAATAATAATTAATTTTTTAAAAAGAGAGAGGAGACAGAGACCAAAGGCCAAATGACATTCCTTGGATTTAGCCAGAAGGAGGCTATTGGTAACTTGAAGAAAGTCACTATGGCAGATAATTGAGATTCATAAGCAAAACAAAACTTTAAATCATTTCCTTGAAGACGGTGGTATTATATAGACAACCTAGTTTACCACAGTCCACACTCCAAAAGTTATTTGTATGATATGATGATACGTGACATGGACTAGCAAGTGGCTGGGAGCCATGGGACCTTCTGGTTTAAGTAAGAAGCAATTAAGGTGAATGTTCAACCTATCATCTCACTAGTCAGAAAGACTAATGACTTGAAGAGGGGATACATATTTTAATAATAAAAAACCAAAGAAATGGAAGTATTCAGACCCAGGTTATGATTTTAGGTCCAGAGAGAAAAGATAGAAGGGTATTTTTGCCATAGGTTTGTTGTGCAAACCAGCAGCAATGTTGATTTCAAAATAATATTTAGCCTCTTGCTTAGGAAATCAGTCATCACATGATCCCGAATGCTGTGACAGGAAGTTAAGTGAGACAGAGTTTCATAATAGTGGAAATCAGAAGCCTGATCTTGCCCTGCTCAATTTGACTCTTGGATCAAGATATCTTGAGCATAACTTGACATCTGAGGGTCACATCTAGTTAAGTATCTGGACCTGTTTAATATTTTCCAAAATTTTGACTTTTTAAAGAAGACCCGGACGAAGGATCTCTTAAAGAAACTTTCTGAATCAAAAAACAGTGCCCATCACTGTTTTTGGCATCAGTGAGAGAGTCTGATGTGAAGCCTGCAATGGAGGCCCTGAGGGACTAGTACAGGGCACACGAGAAAGATCACATTAACAGAGAAGCCTACTTTCTAGAGACAAGATGTTGAATTAGTGTGGCTCGCTGGGTGGAAAGATGCACAGAATTTCTCAGAAACGATTTTGATACATTAGTAATGATAAACAAGCAACTGGAAAGAGTGATTTACACAGGTAGCCTGTCCAAGTTGGATGATATCCTTGAGTGGACAAACACTTAGGTGTTACCAGGATACAGATAGAGAACAGGACTGAGCGAATGGGGCATGAAAATGGCCTATTCCATTTTATAAAATATAAATCCACTCCAGAGCACTTCCTTCCTGCTTGAACATCAACTGGTCTGTAACAATGTAATGGGGAGGAGGCGGGAGGCTTTAACTTTTACAGGACATAGGATTTCATTCATATAATGGCTGAATTATAATTTTAGAAATTTAAGATGTTATTTTAGAAAAAATAGTGTACATATATACCTATTTCTTTCACCCATTCTCTTTTCCATTATCTTCAGTTTTCTCCACAGTACCTGGCATGAAAAATAGTGCAGACTTGTGGTTAATACTTTTGCATGGCTTCAAAATCCACCTTTTTAACTATTTAGCTTTGTAACTTTGTCACAAATTATCTAAACTCTCTGAGACTGAGTTTAGTCATGTATAAAATGACACTAATAACAGTGTCTTCTTCAAGAGTTATTACTAAGATTATGTGAGATAATGTGGGTAAAGTGTTTTGTACAGGGCCTGGAACACAATATTTGCTCAATGAATAATAATCACTGTTGTCGTTTATTATTATTATTATTATTATTATTATTATTATTATTATTATTATCATTATCATTATCATCATCATCATCATCATCATCATCATCATCATCTTATTAGCTAATATCACAATGCAATGAAAAGAAAATTAAAACAGGGAATGAGCCTGGCTCTAATTCCAAATGAATCACTTCTAACCTTTGACCCCTGTCTTTTAAATAGAAATAATATCTATACCAACAGATTCCCTAGCCTTATTCTGTGACTGAATAAACTTATGAAAATTTGCACTCTGTAAAAGATATTTAAGTGTAAGATATGGCAAAGAAATAAAAATGTAACACTGCAGCTCTATTTCTATTTCAAAAACTAGCACAAGGGCAAGTAAAATGTGATATATAGTTAGTTGAGACCTTATCCAAATGTCGTCATTTATCTAGTGAAACATAATGGTTATTATTCTGGCAGAGATTTTCAAACCAGTTGAATGGGGTCTGTCTTAAGTCAGTCTTGGATTTTTTAAAAAAGCCTTGAAGTTGCATTATATTTAATTGTATATTGATAATATAATAAAGTTCAATGGATATTTTTAAATACCTACTATGTACTATGCATAATGTAGTAGTAAATGTTAGATATGGAGAATTAGGACCCTTGAATTGTACCTCTTGTAATAATTTGCAGTGACACTGACCTTATAATGTACGTGTTTCCATCGAGTCATCTATTAAAAGACTATTATGATACTTATCTACTATGCAAAGGAACTATAAATTGGTTTGAA
This sequence comes from Galeopterus variegatus, assembly GCF_000696425.1. Lineage (NCBI taxonomy): Eukaryota > Metazoa > Chordata > Mammalia > Dermoptera > Cynocephalidae > Galeopterus > Galeopterus variegatus. The sequence goes on from NW_007728478.1 coordinate 177,092, forward strand.
TGTTAAACTTCACTCAGGAAAAACACTATCTAAGCAAAAGCCTCACTTTTGTGTCATTCCTGCATTTGGTTCCATGGTTAATAGACACAAAGTACAAACCACTGAATTATGCATTCGCCCGTACTATTTTGCCCCAGAGCAAGGTACTGTTGGAAGCCAGCCCAGTATAGGGCGGCAGCAGCAGAAGTGCCTGGTTTTGAAAAACTGATGAGAACAGAACACTATAAGACACAAGACCCAGAGCAGTACACTCTGAGACTGTGTCCACTAACAATACCCGGCCACTGGTTAGGAGCCAATATTGTAACCAAACTGATTGATTAACTAAGAATGTCAAAAAAGGGTCACACAGGAAATGCACAGACCACTTCATGGAAAGATGATTTGACCAAATGTAAGCAATCCATGTGCGGTACAGAGAGCAAAGGAGGGTTCAGCTTTGTTTACAAAACTCTCTGCTATATGAATGGAAGTGCCAACACAATAAACAACATTGACACAACACTTTGCAGTTTATAAAGCCCTTTCAAACACACAGTCACATTTACCTCTTATTGGTCCAAAGGTTCAGAGCTTTTTGTATATGTCTACATTCTAGGCCAGCAGAGAAAACAACCTCTTCTGTGCTTGTGCTTCGGGTTCACTCTGGTTTGAAGTCAATACAAACTGCCACTCTCCTCAGCAGCCTGGACAGCACACTTCTGTACTCTGGTGAAGGGCACGGCCCTTTGCTCTTGTTAGCAGACAGGGGCATAGCAGCTGGACGCAGGGTATTCTAGGACTACATCCTCGGTACCTTCCGTTTGTCCATGGATCCCATCTCAGCTGCCCCTTTTCTTATATTCCACAGGGCTATTCAATTAATTCAGCTTCCTGAAATCTTCAGATTACTTGGGTTCCATTGACCTTCTCGTAGCCTCGTAGAATGTGACAGTTTGGAGAGACTTCAAAGGTCATGCAGTCAAACTTTCCATCCACGGTAGGAATGCCCTCTACAGCAGTGCTGACTGCTGATCATTCACTGTTTTACGAGGCAGCCATTCCAGCAAATTGCATTTTCCTAAGTGATCACAACGATATTTCCCATCCTACTTACTTTTCTTCCAATGTGACTTTGAGGATTCTCCCACTGAGAGTAGAGCATAGGGCTCCTCCAATTGAATCTGGATAGAGCTTGAGATGCTCCAGCCAATGGAGTGTCATAAAGTGATGCTATGTACTTCTGAGGCTAGCTCACAAAAAGACTATAGCTTCCATATAGCCCACTCCTTAGGATGTTTGTTCTAGGGAAGCCAGCTGTCGTGCTATGAGGAAGCCCAAACTCACCACACAAAGAGACCACATGGAACGATCCACCTAGAGAGAAACTGAGGCTTCTAGCCAAGATGCAGCAATAGCTATGAGACTTGTAAGTGAATGACACTTGAGATGATTCCATCCCTCAGCCTTGGAGCACCCTATCTAATGCCAGATGGAGCAGAGATGAGCTATCCACATGGAGCCCTGTCTCTAGTTCACAGGGCTTCATATCAAGAAGACCAGTACTCCAGGACTGAAACCAAGGAACCATCCTAGAGAAGCCTCCTTCTTGTCTGAACCTGATTTAGATGATGAGATTCTGGACTCCAAGCTGATGCCTCAATGGGAAGAGACTTGGGGCCTTGGAGGGAGGGCATGCATAAATTTAGCATTTGAAATACTGTGGCCAGAAGACAGATTACAGCAGATCGTAATTTCCTAACTGTAACAACATCTCCTGTTCAGTTTGTTTAGCCTCCCACTGAGAGATGAGGTCGATGTTCTCTCCCCTTGAATCTGGACAGGGGCTTGTGATTGCTTCAACCACTAGAGTAAGGCAGAAAGGATGCTATGTGACTTCCAAGGCTAGGTCTTTTGGGGATGCTCCTCCACTCTGAGAAAGTCTGACATCATGATGTGAGGAAGCCCAAATTACCATGTGGAAGGAAAACACGGAGAGGCCCCCATGGGGAGGAACCGAGGCCCCAGCCAACATCCTGCATCAGCCACCAGGCCTGTGAGTGAAGGGTACTCCATATGACTCAAGATGTCCCAGCTGATGCTATAGGGAGCAGAGATGAACTGTCTACCTCAAGCTTTGTTCAAACTGTAGATACAGGAACAAATACATGCTGTTATTGTTTTGAGCCACCCATTTTAAGGGTATCTCTTTTTGCAGCATTAAATCACCAGAGCAGAAGTCAGTTCCTATATTGGGGGAGAGGGTCATGCCCTACATTAGGAATAGAGCCCTGTATTGGGCAGAGCCTTTTATTGCAGTAGAGCTCTACATGGAGGATAGAGCTCTGCATTAGGAGGTGGTAGTCTGTATTAGAGCAGGGCTCTGGAATGGGGATACAGCCTTGTAGGAAGGTAAAGCCCTGTATCAGGAGATAGAAGTGCAGAGTTCCAGTGGGCCCTGTACCCTGGGTCTTAGACTTTGGGAAATGTGTCTAAATGTCTCAGGATCTTAAGAGCTTCACCTGAGAGACCAAGGTCATAACTTTATCTAAAAGGAAACACTTGAGATTAGGTTAGACACTGCTCTAGACTTTATGATTCTAAAATGCTATTTATTCATTCAAATACTTATTGTGACTTGTCATTGTGATCAAACATAGGGTTTATTTCCACACTGAAAGCCTCCACTGAACAGGAGAAAAATCCTCATCACTTGCCTTTTTATATCTTTTAAAACCACTCCTTCCCAATTTTCACCTATACCCTATTCATATACTCATAGATCTTTAGCTGAGGTTGTTTCTGTAGGATAAGAACAAACGTAGTTCTTGTAGTACCTCCAAAGAAAATAAGGGGTTGTGTGAGTATTTTCTTACCAAAATAAAGTACTGGTGAATACAAGATTTATTCTTCTTCCTTGAAATTAATTAGTCCCCAGGCTGACAAAGGAAACATCCTTATTTTCCAGAATTCTTGCAAATAATATCTTTTGCCAGCAAAGATCTACATTTCCAAGCACAAAGCAATATTCTCAACTAACTTTCCATCTGGGGATTTAAATTGTGATGTGGTTTCACTTAAAATCCTGAAAGAATAGAAAGATAGGAGATTGGCTAAGTGGTTTGTCCAAAATGAAACAGAAGGTCACGCATACCCACCCCCAAATATAATCCAATTATCTAAATTATAAAGCAAAACTACCAAACATAGTAGAAATACTGTGCTCTAGAAAATGTTTCTACTGTTATTCCTGAATAAGAGGTTTAGATAAGGACGTGCCTTATCACATACTGAATTTACTCTCCAAATAAAAGAAATCCCACTTCTCTGAGCTATGCGGCTTCAGATTCATAAAATGAAAGCAGCACCCACAGTCCTGATGAAAAGGGGCTCTTAGCGCTTCCTCCCCCTCCTCCTGACCCAAACCTCCTTTCATTTGCTCCCATTTTTTGCACACCCTTAACCTTCTCCCCAAAGGACAAATCTTTAAGATTTTTTTTTTTCCCCCTAAATTGATCATTTTGATGTCAGGTCATTTTGGAACCAGTGATTAGTGAATATGATAAATTACCAGTAGCAGGTCTGCTTTTGCTGGTTTGAAGTTTTGATGCATTAGTTATTTCCACCCAGGAAAATTATAACTCTGAACAACATCAACTTCTAAAGCTCCAGATGGGAAACTTGTTTGTGAAGAATATTGCTTTGTGTTTGGAAATGTAAATCCTTTATACTGACAAGATCTAAAATGCACCTGCTGTCTTTGAAAATATTCTTAAATGTTTTCTCCTCAACCTGTCTCATTGAGCCCAGAGAGATTTCTTAGAGTTTAAATCAGGTGGATTTTTACAATTCTGTGTCTTATAAAAATTTCAAGGCATAAGCACAAGAGATTCTGTCCCCTTTGTTTGAGGTATGTGTATGATACAGGATCATTTCTTAGAGGTGTGCTCCAGCATTGGCAGGTCGTCTATCTCTTTGTCCTCTCTCTGAAAGGGTCTTTTGAACAATGGAGTTAACACATTGTACATAAAGCAAATGCCTAGATGTTTATATTCCTAGGCCGCTGTTTACACAAATTTTTTAGTGCTTGTGATTATGGGTGTTGCGCTCTGCGATTTGAGGGCTTGGCGTATGCTTGTTTACATGAATTTGTCTCTGGGAATACACATGGATTCACAGTGGAAGCAGCAGGAGGATTTTTCAGGGGAGAGAATTTCAGGACAGTGTACAGAATGGGAGCCGGGGGGTCGTGACCTTGCCTATTGATCCAGTCTCTCTAATTTCCACAGCTTGCTGAGGCTTGTTCTTCCAGCCTGCTGGTGTACATTAGGGCAGAAATCCATAACACGGCCATGTTCATCCAAGCACAGGAAGAAACTAAATTAAATGTTAAAAAACAATCTGAGGCTAGAGTTGGAGACAATTCATCATGATCCTAGATGCCAGGCAGGTGGGATGACCAAGGATTCCTCAGCCAATAGACCCCCAAACGGAATGAGGAAGGGCCTTGCTGGTTCATTCAGAGGAGAGTCTGAAAATGCACGAAGGTCAGCTCTTTTGGCACCAACAGATTTTTTTTTTTGTCTCAAAATGAGATATTATACATCCAAAAAGTGTTAATTGATGTAAATTAGCAGGAAGAATTGGAAGAAATAAATGGAATTGCTTATGAAAAGTGTATTTGAGGCAGTGTTTGGCAAATTCTCAAAGCCAGTGATACTTCTTCTCTAGCCTGGGCATTTTCATCCCGCTGCATTCTAGGGCTGGCTGATCAGATTTATATTGGAGGGAGGAAGACGTCTTGCCAGAATCATGACCTTTCTTCTGGGTTACAGAGATTCAGAACAATAGCACCTCTGGCACCTAAAATCAAGTCCGTGTGTTAAGGTAAAGGACACCAGACAGCCCGATGTTCTAAAACATCTGGATGACACACTTCACTGTTCACTTTTCATCTGGATAGTTCACCCCAAGTAGACAGAGCTGCAGGCAGCACTTCTTAAGGCGCATTGGACAACGCCAAAAGTGCCCTTTTCTGCTTCTTCAGCTGATCTCATTTATATTGGACATCGGGCTCATGCCATTTATTTGCCATTTACTTATTGATTAATCTAAAATGTTTAACCTGAACGAGGCATCACAAATGGCAAGTTGTTCTGATGGAGCTGCCTCAAGTGCTGGGATGCATTCCACAAAAGGCATTATCCAGGTAAAATCCCACTTGCTTGAATAGGATTGCAGTATAGCAGGCCCCTGTTTAGGGGAACCAGCCCCTCTATGGGTGGCAGCCACAGCAATGATGATTTCAAGGCTGACAGAATTGCATTAAACAATAGCAACAGCAACATTCCCCTAGAACAGATTCAGGCACTCCTTGCATAGGCAGCATTCCACCTACCCACAAAGGAAGCAAAAAAAAAGCAGTTCTGCAATTGTACTTCAGAGTAAAGTTCTGTTTGTATGCTAATATCTCATAGGGCTGCAACAGGAGATTTTTTTTGAGGGGAGGGGACAGGGATAAAAGAAGGGGAGAGATATCTGAATCCATGAATCTGTTGACAAATTCAGACTGAACTGGAATGAGAAAGCTAAAAGAAGCAGGGAGGAAACTGAGGCTCCAGCACAGCAAAGGACTCGCCCCAGACACACTGGTCCAGGCAGAGCACAGGGCTTGCTGCAATTCCGCAGTTCAGAGCATGCGCTCAGCAATCAAGTCTGCGTTTTGTGACCTGTCTCTGTCGCTTACTACCTGCGTGGACCTTAGACAAGTTAATTTACCTCTCTTAAGCTGGGGCTAATAATAGTATTCTAATAGTGTTTAGGAATTAAATGAGATCAGTTATCCACAGCCTTCTACCAGAGCCAGGCACACAGTGAACTCCCCGTGGATAATGTTCTTCTGTGCTGCCTTTTCCTGTGAGAGCATCTAGCGAGGCATATCTTTTATTCATGTATTCATTTTAAGTAATCACATGCATAGAGGAGAGTGTTCAAATCATAAGTGTACAGTGTGATAAATTTTCACAAAGTGAACACAAACACATAACCTCCACCCAGAAAAAAGAAAAATAACTTTACAAGAACTTTGAAGTCCTTTTCGTGCCTTCTCAGACATAAGCCCCCCCCCCCCGCCCCCAAATGTAACTACTGGTCAAATTTTCAGCTTTATATAAATGGAATCACACCATATTTATCCTTTCACATCTGGTTTCTTTTTCTCAGAAATATGCTTGAGGGATCCATTACTTGTCGGAACAGCAATTTGTTAATCCTTATTGCTAAGACACAGCATAATATGAGAAGTAATTTGTTAATTCAAAAAGAGTACCAAAGTTGGGTATTATTTACTATAAAATTTGTTTAAATCAGAGATCATTCAATGTTATGCTGGGAGCCAGCCATCTGTACAGTGATAGGTTTAAAGAATGGGAGAAAAGTGGACTTTCCAGCTGATACCTCACCTCCTCCACAGCCAGCAATGCATGACCATCATTGATTCACCATCACAGAGCAATTGATAAATTGTTTTAATCCTCTGAGCTTTGTTCAGTCTGGATACACCAAGGAAGTGCTTGTATGAATGGCATCCATCGAGAGTGTGCCATCAGAATGAAAGGTGCAAAGCACTGAGCAAGCCTCAAATCCTCATTTTCCAGATGAGAAAACTGAGTTCCAGAGGAAGTAAATTGTTCCCCCCAGGACCCTAGAGTCAGGGAGTTCTAGGACTGAATGGCAAGAAGGTGGAAGATGCAGAGGAATCGGGATGTTGGTTTTAGCTGGAGCGATAGCATGGCAATGGGACAATGGCATGGGAATCCTGAGCCCTGCCTGTGAGCTACTGCCAGTCCTGCGTGGGGATGAGTTCCCTTGCAGCCCCAGCATTTCTGTAATGGTCAAAAGTGTCCCACAGCCTGCTGTTGTTCACAATTACAGAGCACAATCTTACTTCTCTTACTTAACAGACAAATATTCTACACTCTGAAGGCTATAAATATCAGTTGCCACTTAAATATAATTTGAATTTCCAAAAGAAAATTTGGTGTCTAGTCAAACAAAATAGTTATTTTCCCCCAGAGAAATGTTATCTGATGACAGCAGCAGCATTTGTCACCTCCAGAATGAAGTAAGATGTTAAACATTTCATCAAGCATCTGAATTTGATTTCTCTGATCAAGTTTAAGTCAATAGGCTTATTAAGCGGGAGGTAACTTGATCCACAGTTTTAATTATAAAGTTTTATCAGATTATGTGCATGACATCACAGTTGCTGTTCTGTTTCATTGAGTCTATTTGATACTATATAATCTAGTCTTAGAAGGTACAGCAGGGCAGAATTTCAAAAGAAAGTTTCTCAGTCTAGCCAAAAGGTGAAGTACACTTGAACAGCTATCAATGGAATGAAGGCCTGCATCTCTGCCAGTTAAGCAGAAATCAAAACCCTCATATAGAAAATAATCTTTCTTGCTGAGAGTCAAGAGAAATGCACAGAGCCCACCAGGGATGGGAAAATCTGTGCTCTGAACCTGTATTTATCAGTGACATGTCCTCTACTGTGAAAGCCTAACTACAAATGACTTTACCTCTATTGCTTCTGTTTCTGCACCCTGTATAATCAGATTAAAATTTGTTATATCCCAAAAGCTCAACTTGGAAAAAGATATTTTTATCTACAGATATATACATCACTGATGTAATAAGCTAGTTTCTGTTTTCCAAGGGGAGAAATCCTTCATCTATTTGCACTTCAATGTTTTCAAATGTTTTTACTTTGCGTGTTTCCATTCTCATGCTTTCTGTAGTTATTCTGCACTCTTACTCTATAAAAGTTTTCTTTTTCTGTACAAAATGGCTTTTTGGATACTTTCTCCTATGTTTTTCTATAAATTTAATGTTTTAATGTAATTTCAGAGTTTGAAACTTTTTTATTCTTAAAAAATGTGTAAATTGATTTCTACGTATATCCAAAAATAATATGAAGTGTCTTTTGGAACTTCTGGTGTAAAACACTATTTTCCCCCTTAAATGGATAATGGACCAGGCTTACTCATGTCTATTCAAACGAAAAACAAATGAACAGAACCAGATAAATACAAAGAATATAACACACACACACACACACACACACACACACACACACACGTACTTCAAAAAGTTCGTGAAAAAATAGAATTAAGAGATAATACAAATCTTTCCACAAACTTTTTGAAGTACCATCGTATGTATTTTGAGTACATTCTTGTGTGTATATATACATGTGTGTGTACATGGATGTATGAATAGATAGATAGATTCAAAATTGCCACTTGAAGCAAAATGGAAAAAAAAAAGCAGATTATACACAATCACTTTGCCTTAACTCAGCTCAGATGTGGCCAATTCGATGTAGTTGTTAAAATTATGGAGTAACTCAGATGCCATTGCCAACTTATTCATATTTGGGAGATCAAGTGGGTCTCTGTGAGGAATGAAGTGACTACAGCAAGTTCAGGACAATTACAAGGATTAAAATAGAGGTAGTCCTTTCGGCTGTGATCAAAGGGGGATCATCAATGTGTTCACTGAGGACAGGTTGTTTGTCCTAAAGCTGTGACACCTTCTCCCATCCCACTCCACACACATATGCCATTTCCTGATTGTAATTCCAATCAGGAAGACTCATCTTTTGGAATTAAGGGAAGAAAAGGTCCCCTGACACCCACCTGGGCCATGTCTACAAGGCATGCTTATGACTCTGTAATTTCTCAATCAAATAGAATTTTGGGGGGCGTCATAAGGGCTGATTGCCATTAATGGCAAAGCAATCAATGGGACTGATGTCATTTCAGGAACCTTAACAACTGAATTGGATCACCCATGCATGCGTCCATAGATAGCTCATTGACTGGCTGTTATTGTGGCTGATAAAACCAAGTCAACTGGAAAAGATCTCTTTCAGTCTGGCCTTGTAGACAAACTTTTAAGTCCTTACTGTGGAACCATCCAAGATGATTGGCCCTTTGAAGTGGCGACTGGCATAAGCCTAGAGGGATTATGGCCACAACAAGAGGCCCAAGCACAGAGATTCAAGTCTAAGAGACCTCTAGCTTTTGCAAATATGCACTTGAAAGCATTAAATGATTGGCTTACTAGGGCTGAAGTAATTAAATCTGTGGGCATTTTACTATTCTTCTGGTGGCATGGTAGTCAAGAGAGAGAATGGTCTCTTTTTCTCTTGCAGGGATGAGGTACATCAATGAAGCAATTATGAACCCAAGTTAGTGGAAGAAATTTTGCAAAAATACCTGGGTCCAAGACTTGTCCTAAGGCAGGAGCACCTGGTACTAGCAGAGACAGGGGTTGAATTATTTATGCTGGAATAGATGGGCACAATACAGCTGCCACCCCCAGAATGCTGCCAGGCTTCTTGGGAGATGTGCAAGGCCACTTACGTTAGTCCATGTCTTGGGAATGGACTTCTCTACATAAGCAGGCTGAGTATCATAGTTACCCAAGGAGGCAGGCTGCCCTTTTAATGCTCATGTATATATATCAAAGGCATCGGTGGGTTGCATCAGGGATTAGGACACTCCACCCCAAAAGGTCAGGAATATAAGCAAATCCGAGGAAGGCCCTAGATCTGAAGTACTGGTGAGCCCGGGACATTCAGGTTTACATAGAGCAGATTTGGCTTACACGTATTGCCCCAGCACGAGCCTCTTTATTTCTAGGTGGTATTCTTGGTAATACAAAACAACAGCCAAATGTTGCTGTCCTCTGGAAATCAAAAATCAAAGCAAAGCTGATTCCACTGAGAAGAAGGAAAAGGTGGGAAGGGGACAGACACGGAAGCTGGCTAAATGTGCTTCTATATAGCTGACTCCAGGCTGGTATGTTTTAAGACACCTCAGGGAATCTGAAATCCATAATTATTATAATATGCCACACACTGCTCTCCACATACCATTCCATAAGATCTTACATCATGTGGTGCACAGAGACATTAGCGGGCAGAACCTACCAGAGTTGGTGCCTGACGGAGGGTACACTGGAGAGGAGTGTCTGTGCTACTCACTGTAAAATTTCTGTGTGCCTCAACTGAGTCAAATCAGTGTTGGAAAATATGACTAAGCTGCCTTCACCTTTCTTGAAACTTGACAATAAAAAACTGACTTTAGTGAAACCATGGGTGAAAGTATATATTACTGTTTTGGATATTATTCATTCATTCATTTTTTTCCATTTACTTATTCTTTCATCAGATAACCGTACCAAGCATTGTGCTGGACGCGGGTTTATATTGTGAATGAATGACACCAATTTGGTCTCTGTCCTTACAGTGATATTATAGGTCAGTGTCATTTGATGTGACAGGGATATAGACATAAATGTAGCACACATTTATGCCATTTTCTGAATGATTACCTAGGGCAAATCTTATTTAAATTTTTGTTTCATTTCCAATGCCACAAGTTGGACGCATATATTTTGAGGACCTACAGTATGCCAGGGTTTGTGCCAGAGGTGAAGCAAACACACATAAACAAGATACATTTGAGCAATGACAGGTGCTTAAGAAGAAAACAAAACAGGAAAACATGACTAAGCAAGGCATGGGCAGGGCAGGGATGTCAGGGACGGCCTCTCCGAGGATTGGCAGAAGGCAGAGACTTGAGCAGCAGGAGAGAATAGGCTAGGCAAGTGCCGGGGGGCAGGACACTCCAGGCAGAGGGCACAGTAGTGCAGACTCCAGGAGCTGGAAATGGGCACAGTGCTTGTGAGATGCTAGAGGTCAGGTGACCAAGCAGAACCAGGCGAGTCAGAACCAGGAGGCCAGAGGCCAGAGCATATAGAGCTTCTTAGGTCGTGTTAGGAAGGCAGATTTCTTTTAATAGACTTTATTTAGAGCAGTTTTAGGCTTACAGAAAAATCGAGCAGAAAGTACAGAGAGTTCTCCTATACCCCTACTTCCCTGCCCACAGTTTCCGGGGGGGGGGGGAGGGGTGCATGACTCCCAGGGTGCCTTACTCCGTGAAGCAAGAAGAACTACCTGGCCCAGAGGGACTCCCAAAGCACCTCACCCTGGTGTGAGAAGGGCCATGTACATGGACTCCAAGGGAGCTTTTCCCCAGTTCAAGGAGCACAACACAGAATGGAAGCCAGCTGAGTTCCAGGTCTGCAGACTCCCAGGGGAGATGAGGAATCGTAAGAACAGCAGGAAGAAGTTGGGTGGCTTCTGTGCTTCCAGTTCTGCTAGCTGTGCATGACCTTCACAGTTTTTGCTGTAGCAACACAACCTTATTATTAATAATAAGATATTTTTCTTTAAATCGATTTAATTTTTATTACTGAGGCAAATTTATTCCAAAGGGAAATGTCATATCACAAGTTTACTGGACTAGTTACATTTTTCTAACATTCATTATAATGCACATATATTTAAAAGTGTTCATTATCCTTTTGAAGTCAGCCTAAGTAACTCACTTTGGGAAACCCTGGCTTGTTGACAATGAATGGGCTTGGGCCTTGGAATCCGACAGGACTGAGTTCAATATCCATCTCTGCTATTTATTAGTTGAAGGTCCTTGAGAAAGTTACTTAACTGCTGTAATCCCTAATTTTTCTCACCTGTGAAATGAGAATGCTCAAATGTACCTCAGAGGACTGATTGAAGGACAGAAGAGATGATATATGTAAGTCACTTGCCACACTGCCTGACACATGAAAAGGCCTGAACAGGAGGTCACTGTGTCATTTTTTAATGATTCATGCTTATTATTTCAATGAGGTTGGAAAACGAAGCTCAGTGTGGGCCAACGGTGGGATCAATGGCTGTGCAGGAAGGCATGGAGAAGGTGCCCAGACACTGGGAATCTCTGGAGTCACTCCAGGAAGAGCTTCAAAGGGGAATCCCTCACTCTACCAATGTTCTTAACTTTCCCCCAGAACTTGAGTCTGAAGGACTTTAATAGAAGCTACAAAAAAAGTGGGAAGAGGGTAGGGAGATGTTACTTGATTGAATACATTTGAGAAGAAGGACTGGGTTAAACAAAGATTATTTCTCCAGGTCAGACTTTTAGAACCTTTAGGGCTAATACACACTGAGAATCTTTAGGAGGAATAATTAATATGCAGCACCTCATTTTCCAATATTTTTTGAAAGGAACCCCTACAAGACTAAATTGTGAGGAACACACTTTAGGAAAGAGTGTTCTCGATCAAATTATCCGTAAGATCAAGGTCTGCACGTGATTGACTTGAGCAGTTGCACAACCTGGCGTGGCATTTGGCACACTCAACACTATTTTGTGGAGTGAATGAAGGGAGAAACAAATACATAAAGTAGACAAGAATAAGAAACGTCACCAACACTTCACAATTTTGTCAACAACAGGCCATGTTAAAATCCACACTGATGGGAAAAGACCCTCACCATCTTTCTAGACTATACTGAGAAGATTCCACAGTTTCCCAACAAAACTGATTCCCAGATCAGAGGACACCTCTCTAAGAACTTTTCCTCTCTATGAGAACATCTTTTAGAGACTTTCATTTAGGTGTTAGAGTCAACCCCAGATAAGGAGCAAGCATTAAAAACACACCACTGAAGCAAAGTGTAGCCAAAATCCCCAGCCCCATGGCTAGCCAAGAGCTGTGACTACCCTAATAGCAGGCTCAGATGGCCTCATCATCAGATATCATGGTATTAAAATAACTCCCTAGTGAAAGCACTTACATGGCCAAAGATGAAATCTGGACTAAGTAGCTGTACTAACTAATGGGACACATTTCAGGTGTTAACAGAAACTTTTTTAAAAGATAGAAGCAGATATGGCCATTTTTAATTTTTAGTGAACATTTTTTATCAAAGTATAACACTTTTGATAGATTTCGACCAGATTTTCTTTAAGCTAGGTTGCACGTGCAGATGACAACTCCCTTTAGGGATTTAATCAATGATTCCTGCCTGAGATAGCACCATTGGTCCATAAATGAAAAACTGCTATTAAAAAAGGGGTAGGGTAGGAAATGCTGCCCAGGGTCTGTGTGCCACAAGCTACAAGAAAACCAAATCACCATCCGCTACACCACTGGTTCTGTGCAGTGGTCAGCAGACCCTGGGGCAGGGGTAAGAAGGAGCACTGTAAAGAAATTATCAGGAGAACGTAGTGTCTTCATCATTTGTACAGAACATCCGTGTCCTTTGGGGTCAATCCTGAGACTTTCCTAAATCTTCAAACTTGAGAATCTTCGAACAAGAAGACACTTAGCTGATGGGTCACTCTCACCAGCCAAATAATTCCACAAGGATATCTCAGCATCACTGTTATAAATGACCATATATCAGTGTCCTTGAAAGTCCCCTGCAAATAGATGACAATGAGAATGTTAAACCCACAAAGCCTCAGGGTCATGCTGTAGTGATGACAGACCATGGCTTGTTTTAATGCAGATTTAGAGACTGTCCAAAAATAGCATTTCCTTTATGACTAACATCTTACCTTGTGTTCTCTACAAATGTTTACGTGCAAGTTGTTGGGCCTGCGACCCCAGAGAGCAGGAAAAGAGGGAGGGAGGGAAGGAGGGAGGGAGGGAGGGAGGGAGTTCGGTACAAGGTTGTGTGGCTGCACAGCCACACCCTACAGGCTGCTCCATCCCAGAGGACCCTCTGAGAAGCCACAAGAAATGCATCTTAGAAGCATCCCCTTAGGGTAGAAAAGGGAAGGTGTTTATTAATCAGCACCTATCTCCCACTGACCAAAGGGTCACTCATGGGCTGTCAACTCCCCCTTACTTCTAGTTTATACACGAGAATTCAAATGCATGGGTTCCTGTCATGACCTACGACATGGCAGACCCAGGGCAGGAGATGCACAACACGAGGCTCCCAGGTTACACCTGTGCAAAGCTGGTGAGATCTAGCAGAGAACTGGTCACTGCAGTGGTGGCTGGCAGAAGAGAGACGAGGTGCATAAGAAGGCCTCAGAACAATCGCTCATCCCAGGATCAACATGCTATCTCTTCTCTGGCTGCCTGTTGAAATGCCAATAGTTGACCTTCATGACCACTGAGTAGAAAGGCACCCTGTATTTAAGAAACCCTTTGGACCATGCCAGAAATTAGGATAGGATAGGATAGGATAGGAGAAGTCCAGGATATGAGGAAGAAGTCTTCATTATCCCAGGGCCCTACAACTATAAGTGGCTTGTGTTACCCTGAACAGCATTCTCTTCACTGGGCTTCTAACACAGATTCCTATCAACAGGGACACCTTGTACATTGCATCTAGCCCTGCTCCCTTCCATAATATCTTCTCCCATTTTTAATACTCTCTTTGGTATTGGAACAACAAAGCACAAATGTTCTTTGCTATGAGTTAAACATGTCCCCCAAAAGTTCATGTATTGGAAACTTGACCCCCATTGTAACAGTGTTAAGAAGTTGGGAAATCTAATTGCAGTATTTGAAGGGTCAGGCCTTTAAGAGGTGATTTGATTGTGAGGACTGTGCCTTCTTGAATGGATTGATCCATTATGGAGTAATGGGCGTGGTTCTGATGGCTTTATAAGGAGAGGGAGTGAGGTTAGCTCTCTCTTGCTCAGCTCATTCTCATCATGTGATACCCTGAGTTGCTGTAGGGAGTCACCCCACCACCAAGAAGACCCTTACCGGATGCATCCCCTGGACCATGGACTTCCCAGCCTCCAAAACTGTAAGAAATCAATTTAATTTCTCTGTAAATTACCCACTTTCAGGTATTCTGTTATAAACAACAGAAAATGAACAAATACACTTTTATCTGTGACACTCTCTATGGGATCCAAAATAATGCTACAATAGCTTTTGACCACATGCAGGTTCAATCTAACCCATTATTCTAAAGCAATATGAAAACATGATCTCCTTCAGTCTCCATGTCTCATGGCAAGTGTGACCCAATTCCAGCTACCTATCTGCCACAGCTTATCCATTCATGTCCTACTAGTAGTAACCTCAGCAATGGGGTTTTCTCCAATGTACTTGTTATTTCTGCCTAGCTACAAGTGCCTCTATCCTGTGAGTCCATTAGGCAATAAGCTCCTTGAAGGAAGAGCCTATATCTTGGTTCTCTTTGCATTCTAGTGATAAGCACAATTACCAACTTAGCTGGCACTCAATAAAAGTCTGTTGAATTGAATGGAACTATCTTAGATGAGCTCAATTGTAAGGCCATGGCTGTGCCATGATAACTCATTGTGCATTTGTCACTGCCCCTCTCCCCATATGGAAGCTTGGAGTGAGGTAGGAGAGTAAATGGGAGAGGGTAGAAAAGAGGGGCAGACTGAAGCGAGGCTCACCTCAAAGGCTTCACAGAGGTTCTTCTAGAGGGAAAAACTGAGAAGGAAGTCAATTTGCAGCATGTTTATGGTAAATTTACAATTTACAGTGTTTCTTGACCTAGGACCTTGCTCTTCTGTGTCATTGCTATTTGATAATATCTTATCCAAAGATAGTTTGGGTTTCCTTCTCCAGCATCTCCCAACTCAAAAAAGAGAAGGAAGAGGTAACGAAAAGAAAAGGATTGATGAGACACAAAGCAAGAGTATAACTTTCCCACCAGTTACCCTACAGGTGTCACAAAACTTTCTAGAATTCAAAGGAAAGTCACCAAGAACATGAGAATCTGCCTTCTAAGGGGACAAACAGTTTTCAGCTGTCAGAAGCATAAGGCCTCTACATAATTGCCAACAGCTCTGGATTCAAGCCTCAGTACTGTCAGGTCCAAGCTGTGGGATCTTAGACCTGTCAGCCTCACTGGTCACCAGGCTCCTCTACAACAAAGGAGAATCTAGACTGCCTGCCCTGTCCCCTTCACATGTTCATTGCACGCATTGCACGACCTCTTTTAGGGAACGTGCCACATTGGATTGTAAGTATTTGCGCCCTTGTCACTCTGTCTGATTAGCTTCTGAGAATATAGAGATTAGCCCTGAACTCCCAGTGCCTAGCATAGCAGAAGCTCAATAACTGTTCATAAGTAATGGGTAATGGTAATGGGTAAGTAATGACCAAGTTATTTAAAAGCTGGGTATCTGTCTTAGTCCATTTTGGCTGCTCTAACAGAATACCATAAAAGAGGCAGCTTATAAATGACAAAACCTTATTTCTCACAGTTCTGGAGGCTTGGAAGTCCAAGATCAAGACACCAGCAGATTCAGTGTCTGGTGAGGGCGTGCTTCCTGGGTCATGAGGCTTCTTCTCACTGTGTCCTCACGTGGTATAAGGGGTGAGCTAGCTTTCTGGGGCCTCTTTTATAAGGACACTAATCCTAATCATGAGGGCTGTGTCCTCATGACCTAATCACATCCCAAAGGCCCCATCTCCTGATATCATCATCTTGGGGGTTAGGTTTTAACATATGCATTTGGGAGGAAAACAAACATTTAAACCATAGCAGCATCTGTGTAACATTGATGAGATCCCTCAGCATCTTGCCATCTGTATACTGAAAACCGGAGTTAACAGAGGCAACTTTGCATGGACCTTATAATTGGCTGAAGGATGGTCCCCAAAAAGTTATGTCCCAGTACCTGTGAAAATGATCTTATTTGGAAAAGGAGTCATTGTGGATGTAATTAAGTATGTTGAGATAAGATCATCCTGGATTAACTAGGTGGGTTCTAAATTCAATGCCAAGTGTTCTTATAAAAGACAGAAGAGGAGAGGTCCATGTGAAGACAGAGATGGAGACTGGAGTTACGTAGTCACAAATCAAGAAACACATGGAGATGCCAGAAGCTAGAAGAGGCAAGAAATGCTCTCCTCTAGAGCCCCTAAAGTGAACACAGTCCTGCTGACACCTAGATTTTGGACTTCTGGCCTCTAGAACTGAGAGAATCAATTTCTATTGCTTTAAGCCACTAAGTTTGTGGTCATTTGTTATGGCAGCCACAGGAAACTAATACAGCCACAATCCCTCAAGGTTTGTCCCTGCTTGATCTGAGTCCCCACAGCAGCTCTAGGAGGCTGAGCCCTCCAGAGGCCATGAGGCCTTGTTACCAGGCAACCAGGGGCCCTTGGAAGCCCAATTTTCCTTTTATAAGCACAGGTGATCAAAGTTTCAATTCTTTCTTTCAACCAACAGCCTTGGATGGAGTTAGAAAACTATGGGGAATTCAGAGTAATGTGATTTGTCATACAGGGAAGCAACCAGATGAGAAGTCACCAATAATTGGCTTGCTCAGCAGAAGGAAATAAAAAATAATTGTTGGAAATAACACAAAAGCCTCCAGAAACAGAAGGGCTCTCACATGTGAGATGCCAGCCTCTGAGAGAGCTTCTGGTTTGAAATTGCTCTCTGAATATTGTTAGAAAACTCCATGTTCTTTATTATTTAAATCTGGCAAAGGAAAACTAAGTTACGTGGATTTAGTGTCACTGTTGTTTGGTTTATAGTCAACATTATCTAACCAACTCATGAGTGGGTAGTTGATTCTCTTTAAGCCTCAGTTTCCCCATGTGTAAAATGGAGACAACAGTAGTGCCTATTTCACAGGTTTTTGGTTGAAATAAACAAGATAATTTTTATAAGTGGTTAGCACAGTAATGAGAACATAGTGCTCAGTAAGGACAGCTGTTATTATTACTATTGTCGCTATCGTGAGCTATGGCAGAAGAGAGTGAAGCCAACGACCAATGTGGTTAAAGCTCAGGCTATGATGGGTCAGACAGTCATGGAAGTGAATGCTGGCTCCAGCACAAACAAACAATGTGATACTGAAAAATATCTCTATGCCTCAGTTTTCTTATCTGTAAAATGGGGATAACAACAGAATTGTCCATCCAAATCATAGAGTTGTTAAGAAATAAAGTGATAGATATAAAGCATTTGATATAATACCTGGTGTATAGTCATTCATGTTGCGTGTTGTTCAACCTTAGAGATTAAATTTCATCCATTCATTTATTCAACAAATATTTTAATGAGTGCTCATGCTTTATGTCAGACAAACACTGAGGGTTTAACAGTGAACAAGACAGTCACTGTGCCTACTCTCCTGGAGCTTACCTGCACATGGGGGAGACAGGCATTAGCAAACCATGTAACAGAGGGAGATGACTGCATAGCAGAAACCCTTTAGAGACAATGACGTGTTTTTTCAAAAGAAATTCCTTGACATGCCTGCCAGAGGTAGAATTTGTAAACTAAATGAACCTGAATGTTGATAGAATCATTTGTGATCTCTTCTCCCCAAAGAGGAAGACATTAACTCTAAACTCGAGTAAGGAAGGAGAAAGAGAGATGATAGTATGCATGGCAGAGACATTAGACTCTGCTGTGCACTCCATGATCTTTCCCTGAGATGCTCCAAATCTTCAACCGTAGGACTGTGAGAATCTGAGGGCAAGTGGCTTTTCTTTCAGTGGAAACCAGCAAAAAGGTGGTTTACATCTTTATATATAGGTTATGAAATACTGGGGGACAGGACGTGAAATTTTTCCTGCCCACTGCAGTTCTATGGAGGTGGAGGACACACAGGAGGGAGAGTGCAGGCAAATGTGACCAGCTCTTTTCGAGGTAAGATGGATCCAAACCACATAAATAGTTTCATACAAGTAACATTTTTTTAATTTTTTAATTTCATTTAATTTTTTTTGTGTGTGTGACTATTTAAATATAATGGTGATCACCATTACAAAAGAGGAAAACAGAGAGCAGCCAGGGGCTTAACAGAGCACCTGCCACTGCGAGAAATAAAGAAAACGCGTCTGAGGAGGAGGTACTTAAATCATGATGTGAAGGACGGGACAGAGCCGGCCCCACATAAGCCTGCAGGCAGCAGGAGTAGCGTGGACTCGGGCTCCGGCTCGGGTGGGAAGGACGGTGTGTGTTAGAGGAATTGAGCAGAGACCAGTGGGGCAGTGGTGAGCACAGGGGACGTGACACAGAAAGAGCCGCAGAGGTGGGCGGGATTTTTGACAAATGGCCTCTTAAGGGCAGGACTTCTCCGAGACCTACAGAGGTCTGGGCTTCTAGGACATTTAACAATGACAAATGTCAGAATAGGGTTATAGGACATGTAGGAAAGTACAAATATTTACATTAACAAATTAATACTTTTGT
Source organism: Galeopterus variegatus (assembly GCF_000696425.1). Lineage (NCBI taxonomy): Eukaryota > Metazoa > Chordata > Mammalia > Dermoptera > Cynocephalidae > Galeopterus > Galeopterus variegatus. Next base: position 196,152 of record NW_007728478.1, read on the forward strand.
CACCAAAAAAAAAAAAAAGTACAATGACGTACGAGTATAAAAGTGCTATTTATAAGATAACGGAAATATTTATTTTTAAAAATGGATTAAGTCGTAGTGCATTACAGGTTGCCTGGTCTGGCAACAGGACACAGGTTTCAAGATGTGTTATGAATGTCTTCAGTATTGTTATTATGATATCTGTAAAACCTCTTCTGCAGTCCCTCTACCCCTACCCCTAGCCCTCTGATGGGGCCTCAGTTTAAGGAATGTAAGGTCTAGGGGTTTGCAGAAGGAAATGTAGTTGCCTAAGTAGCCTGAGACTCTGCAGGTCTCATGATGAGGCTGTGGACAGCCCCTAGCAGAGTGCATATCTCATAGTAGATGCTCACGAAATGTTTGATGAGTGAGTAAGTAAGTATTCATGAATAACTGCATGTGGGCATGCTACCTTCCTGTTCAAAATCACCATTCTATGAGACATGACTGACTTCCCTGGAACAAAAAAGACAGAAAACAAAATGAAACTTGAAACTATAAGTTTGGATGCCCCAGACACATCTGAATTAAGCCAGTTTTCCAACACTGTTTTCTGTCTCTTTGCTGCTTGCTGCATTTTGAAGTAGAGAATTTGGTAGACTTTAAGCACCAACAAAATAACTACATAATTCCCTCTGGTGTCTGTGCCCTAGCCCTGCTCACTTAAGACTACCTCGGGCTTCTCATCTTACAGGCAGAGGGTAGCTTTGAAAGGATGTGGCGTTACTCAGCTACGTTCTCATTTTCATCAACTGGGAGAGGAAACCAAAAGTCTTCAGTGTTCAGTCTAGGATAATTTACGAGAATATCTCATCTCTGTTCTGAAACTCATTTATAACATTTGTATCTTTTGCTGTGTGACCTTGAGCAAGTCAAACTGACCTTTCTGAGACTCTTGATAAAGTCCAATTTATATAGAATTCTCCTCATAATACTGTTGTGAAGGTTCCACGAGAAAAGCATTTACTATATGAAAGATAAACTTTAGGGGAAGATCCAAATTTTCTTGGGATTATACTGATAATTTGGAGGGCCTCTTTAAGAAAAAATTTTTTAAATCACTAGGTACACAGTCTTAGAAGGTATTGAGCAAGTGACAGTTTGCAAATCTTAAGCCTCGTGGCCATTTTGTCTCAGGGAAAGTGATCATCAGACAATAGTTATTGTAAAAATGTTTAGCACAAGCACTTCTGGTCTTACTAGAAAGGTGTAGGTTAGAAGGGAGAATTTGTGGCCCTCCTGCAGTTGCTCGGAGAAAGGAAAGTCTGCATGTCCTGTGACAGGCTGGGTGACTTTTGATGCCCAAAGATGCCATTTTCTTCAAGCTGGCCTCAGACCCCAAGTTCTCTCTGATGTGGACAAGCCCAGCACAGAAGCCTCAGGGTGTGACTTTATTCCATTCAGTTCAGTGCACGGCTCTGGCACACAACCCAAGAAGACACTGTGTTCTTCACTGTGAAGCTGACACAGGTGAGAGAGACCCAGAGGGAACACAGGACAGGGTTCCTGCATTCAGAAACTTGCAGTCTAGCTGAGGAGACCACCCTGACACACAATCAGTAAGCAGAAAATACCAAGTTATAGTATCACAGCAAACTTGAATCTTGCTTATCCAATTCTCACTCTCCTTTTAGGACTAGTTTAAATCACTTTTTTTTTTTTGTCTTTTTCCGTGTCCGGCAATGGATCGCAACCCTTGGTGTCGCCCCCATACCGGACCGGGACCGGCAACGGGATCGCAACCCTCGGTGTTGCTCTCGCACCTCGCTCAGCCAGTGAGCGGGAACCGGTCTGTATGTGGGATCCGAACCCTCGGCGGGAGTGCCGCCGCGCTCCCAAGCGGCGCACTAAAGCAGTGCGCCACCGGGCTGGCCCTAAATCACTCTTGAAAAGTGTGCCCTGACCATCCAGCCCACAGACTCTCTGCCTTGTACCACATAGAAGGTCAACTCTTCCCATAGAGAAGTTCAATTCATCTCACAGGTAAAGTCAACTCGTCCCACAGGTAAGGTCAGCTCACAGCACACAGAAGGTCGACTCATACCACACAGGAGATCAACACGTCCCACACGGAAGGTCAACTTGTACCACACATACATAAGGTCGGGAGTGCTCACTTGGCACTCACCGTGTCATGTCTTGTAAAAACTCTTGCTTCGTTGTCTTGCTATTTAACTGGGTATGTGTGTGCTGCTGCTGCTGCTGCTGCTGCTGATGATGATGATGATGATGATGATGATGTCTCCTCAGCAAGATGATCAGCTCTTTCAGGGCAAGAAACCAGGTTATCTGCTGTCATGTGATCCTGCAGGCCCTGCTCTATCCTGACAAATGAATGAATATATATCAAATGTTAAAATATGATATTCAGCATTAGTTCATGATGTGCCACGGATGTTAGAAAGAGAGGAGAGATGCTGGTCAGAGGCACTGAAGGAGGCTTTCAGGAGTAGCATGAGCTACATCTTCACAAATTTCAGTTCTCAGAATTCATGCCTTTCCCCTTAGCTACGTAGCTCTTCGTTCCCATTTTTCAGCCTCATCAGCCAGTTGGAACTCTACAAAGAATTTGAAAGAGAGGCTGTGGGGTAATTTGCCAACCTGAAGAAGGAAGTTGTTCAAATCAGGGAGTGGCTACAGGAAAGTGGCCGAGATAAGAGTTTGAAAAGGAATATGTTGCAACCTCATTTCAAGCTTCCTTGGAAAAATGAGGATGGGCCAGGGATCTAGGAATGAGGAGACAGTAGGGGGTCTGGCGAAGGCCAGTACAGATCCTATGACTGGGACTTAAGGGCATACAACTCTGGGGAACCATCACCACACTGAATGGAAATGAAAGGGCAGAACAAGTGGCCACCAAGTTAAGGATTGATTGTAGGAGAGCAATCTTTCACAAAAAGCAGCCACAGCCATCCATACACTCTGTGAACACTGCAAAAGGGGAGATACACCCAACAATGATTCCTGCCTATCCCAACAGGATCCCACCTCTCCAGGCAGAGCAGTGTCCTGCTTGTTCATGGTCTTGGCTGTGGGCTGCCTTTGTACATTCTGAAGTTAGTACCAGGAATGTCACCTGTGCTCAGGCCTTCTTTCAGGGTCAGGCTTCCACCTCCTGAGATACCTCACTGATGTGCCCAGCCAGCCCATCTCAGGACTCTGAGTCCTGTACCATCAGGTTCTAGCAGGAAAGCACGGCTCCCATAGCCTCTACCTAAGAATGACCCCTTTCTTTCGTGTGATGGTGCCCTCTTTGACCAATGGATCAATGAAGGAAGAAAAGGGCACCAAGCCAGCCAATTAGACCAGCTGAATAATCAGCCCTGGCAAACATGGCATGACTAAAACTCTACAGGATGAACTTCCCTCCCATCCCAGCCCAAGAGTGTCTCCACCCCTCACATTTACACTTAATACTACACTCCTTGGCACCATTAGCTAAATATCTGGAGGTTTAAGCACATAGTAGGTGCTCGCCAAATCCTTACTGACTGAATTGACAGTAAGGGACTTACCCTTTTGTTTTGATTTAAAAGTCAGGGGATTCTTTGTGCCCAGAGGTTCAGTTCCCAGGGTTCCATTGATCACAAAAGGTGACCTTGTCATCCAACACACTTCTGTCTCTTATATCCCGTTAGCTTTTTCCCAACAATGAGACCCTGGGGGTTGGATGCAGGATGGAAGTATCCCCTGCTCTGGGAAGGATCCAATTTCTCAGCAGGCTTATTCCTTTCTGGGTTCAGAAAACCCTGCAACTGAGACAGAGCCTCCTCTCATAAGCAGGGCAGACAAAACTAAATACCACTTCATAGAATCCACCTCTATACAGACAAAGCTGTTCTTTAATGAAACCCCATTTGGCACTAGGGAGTTCTGGACATTTGCTTTGCAGCGTCTTCTAGTTCTGATTGTCTCTTCCAGAGGAACCACTGGGGACGACAAGAGACCACTGTCGACAACCGATAAATGCAGTCTTCAAAGCCACTCATCCATTCTTAATGGACAGCCCGTTAATTTGAGGTCTAGGTCATGAATTTGAATGCTATGCACTGAACACCTCTTCAGCAAGAAACCCTGGTTTTGCCTCAGGGTAAATGGTGATTCATTAATTGTAATTAAATTAGGCTGGTGGCTTAAACTGGATGTGACAAAATGAAAATCCCCACATAAAACCTGAGATGCATATCACAGGCCTTCTGTCAATAATGTCTAGTTTTTGTCTAAGTGGATTTAAAGGGAACAAGATGCCTCTTCTTTAAGTTAAAAAAAAAAACTACCTCAATTAAATAGGGAAATAAATAACTTCTGAATGTTTCTCTATTTCTTTTTCATTCGGGTACTGGTACAGAAACCTGGGAGGACTAATATTAAGGGTTTTAAGTGTCCCCCGCACAGCTGGAAGGGAACCAGCAGAATCAGAGGTTTATCCCCTTCAGGGCTGGCTATGAAGCTGATCTACCCACAGACCACTGGTCTTGGGTTTACAGTAGTCTGAGTTCTCTTGGCACAACCAACACAATTGCCTGTCAACACAGGGGGTGTATGGGCTAAATCCCTGGTTGGAAGTCTGCAGTCCTGAGTTCTCATTGCACCTCACTCAGTAGCTAGTTGCTAACACTGGTACTCTTTGTCGCTGAAGTTCTTTATCTGTGAAATAAGGAGATTAGACAAGTTCCCTATTTTACAGTGCAAAAAAAAAAAGCTGAACACAAACCCAACATGGAGCAGGTAGATATGAAGTTTCTCTGGTTGGACAGAACGGAGGAGCCTTGCCTGTGGAGATCCACGGTCCCACCTCTGAGCCAAGAAGAGTCTCAGAGGAGCAATTTGAAACCTGTTCACCTGGGTATTGTCTGAAGTTTCTTCCAGCTCAGTTGTGAACAGCACAGTTACCATCATGCTATTAACTAGAACATAATTTTAAATAAAAAGCAACATAATAATGTACTAGTCAGAGTTTCATCAGAAGAGCAGAACCACTTTGTGTGGTGTAGAATAAAGCTTATTGATAGGGATTAGACTTCACACAATTATAGGAGGCGGTGAAGAAGTCCCAGCAAGGCTCTTGAACCTAGTGTTGGGCTGAAGCCACTATAAATCAGCTATGGTAGCAACTGGGAAAGAAAACTAGACATGAAGTAAGAGAGATCAAGGGAAGACTGAAACCAATGATTGTCTCTCAGTTACTCTTATCTTGGGGATGTGAGTGACCAGCAGAAGCTGACACCTTCATCCGTGGAACTCCACACACTTCTGGCCCAGGGAGTTGAAGAAGATCAAATGGGAGCCAGAGGAGCCAGCAGATCAGCAACAATATGCATGGGCTGGCACAGTGCCCCGCAGCCACCTTTGGAGCTCATAAAGGCTGGGCTTCACTTCTGCTTCCCAAGTCTGTTGTAAATATCCCTTGGCCAACCCTAACCCGGAGTCATACAGGAAAGGGAACTCTGGGAAGCTTAGTAAAGCTGACAAAATACAAAGCCATCACAGTCCACCTGTTGTGAACATAGCTTCCACATGCACTTCTTTCAACCAGACATAACTTCCAAATAAAAACAAAAGTAAAATCTTGTTTACACCTAACATGATGCTGCTATCCCTCATCCTATCAAAACATGCTAAGCTGCTCCACAAGAGGAAACAAAGTCATGTTACCTGTTTGGCTGATGTTCTTTCTTCTTCTGAGTCACACTCTTTTTTTGATACCTTGTAATTTGTACACTGAGCTATGAGGTTAACTTCTACTCCCACATCTTAGGTTAGGGGAATAGGAAAGGGGAAGACAAAATTGGCTAATATATATACAAATATATTTAGGTCAAATATGGAAGAAACGCTCATAACTATTACAGTCTTCATTTCTGCAACTTGCCACATAATTACACTTGTTATTTATAACTACCTTCTTCTATTACCCATTACATATTCCTTTAACCTTTGTAAGCATCTTGCCTAGAGGTGTTACTTGGTTGGTGGGTAACCTGAATCTTCACTCTGAAGAGTCTGTGCCATTAGCAATCCTGCATGTAGTGGGACTTTTATCACAGAGATGTCTAAGAGGGAGACTTACACTGTACGCTTTTGGCAGTGTAGCAAGCTCCTTTCTCTGGGAGAACCCAAAATCCATTTATTTCAAGGGCTCTGGATCTACCTCTGGTTCAGATTTGGGGTTTAATATGGCTGTAATTTTCTATTGTGGTGACTCAATCAGACTTCTGGTCACCAGACCCAGAGCATTTACCAGTTATACAAAGTAAGTAGACTGCCCATCTAATTCAGTGTGACGGACATCATCGTCAATTAGCCAAAGTCAAAGATACTCTTTTCTGCATTTACAAATAATGTAATGATGAAAACCCTCGTGTCTGCATCTTTTCATATTTGTGCAAGTGTAGAATACACTTTTAACCAAGAAGGCACAGAACGTTTTCCTTTAGGGCCTCCTGCTTGTTGATTATTTGCTTATCCATTTGTTCATCTGTCTGAAAGATCATTCTTCTGGGTCTGTGGGTAATAATGAAAATTATCATTATCATCATTGCTATTTGTAGCACTTACTATTTGCTAAACTCTTTCCCTATGTACCTCCTTTAATCCTCACAACGAGGCAAGTGTTATTATTTCCACTTTACAGACAAGGATATGCTCACGATTCCAGGAGCCTGCACAGGCATGAGAACTGTGGTGTAAAGAATGTAAGAGCCTTGAGCCAGGCCTCACAGCTAACGATTGGCAGAGCCAGAGTTTAAACTTTCTCCTTCCTATGTCATGGCCCAGAAAAAAAGATAAATAGCTCATGCATCTATATTAGTAAACTTTAAAATTAGTTTCATGGCTTGTCATGGGCACAAAACCTGGTTCTATCCTTGGTCCAAGACCAGATGAGCAATGGGAATCTTGAAAGCAAGTGGATCAGCCAAAAGATGGTGCAAAGTTATGGAAGATGTTCAGACACTGTGAGGTCTCTGGGAATAAGGGGCAACCATGACATGGTAGAATAGAAAGAGGGTTGCTGTTTACTGTTGGTGTAATTTTAGTACATTGATATACCTCCATTGCCTCATCTGTAAAATGGAGAAAAGAATAAAGTCTATTTCTCAAGAATGTTGAAAGGAATCAACTGTATGTACACGCACCTGACACACTGTGAAGTGCTGTGCTAAATGTCCTAATTACTACCTTAGGCCTACAGCAAGCCAAATAGTCAAACATCAAGTCAGCAGTAAGGAGGGTGACCATGTGTGTCCTGTTTTGTCTAGGGAATTTCTGGTTCATCACCGTTGACAGTGTCCCATTCAGTTTAACACTATTGGACTTTCAGGTGTTGCCTGAGTGTTAACACTCAGATTATATGGGAACCAAAGGATAAGGAATAGAGCAAGCCAGCCATTCATCAGGTGCACAGACAACCAGGTGACACAGTTTCTATTCCCTGTTACTCCCCTCTCACTGGAGAGGACTAAACCTAAGTGATCCCAACTGTGGATATGGATTTCAGAAAGCACGCAAGGCCTGACAGTTTGGCTGATTTCGCACCGCTAGTGGGTAGGCCCAACCTGGCAGATTACGTGCATTACGAAATACCAAAGGCTTATGAATTACTGATATTAGGCAGGCACAGTGCAGAGTATTTTATACTGTCAACACTTTTAATCCTCACAATGACCATGTAAGGCAGGGTATCATCTGCATTTTACAGATAAGAAACTGAGGCACAGAGAGTTAAGTACTTTCTTCAGGATCACACTGCTAGTGTGTGGCCAAGACCAGATTTTGAGCACAGGCCGATGGGCTTCTGGGTCCACACTCTGATGTTCAGTTCCACTGCCCTTCATTCTCTCCAGTTTTGAGAAGCAGAACAGCAAAGGCCACTGTGGGCAGTGCATTAGGAGTGGAAACTCTTCCTCTCCCTCTAAGAAAAGCAGAGAGGTGAACTTCAACTTTTAGTTATGTGTGACTTGAATGAGCGGTGATTCTTTCCCAGTAGTGGACATGGTCACGTGGTCCTCTGCAGCATGTGCTCACTGCCCCCATCCATCATCCACAAAGAGGTGCGAGGTGTCTTTTTTTTAATGTGTGCCTTACTATCCATGCTCAGTGTGTAGAAACTAGAACTCTGGTAATCTCACCACGGAGCAGCGACTTTGAGAAAGGCTCTGTTCACCAGGCCATCTTGGACTGCCTCCCAGTTGATAGTCACACTTCTCAGGTTTGCAGGCTGCACTTCTCATGCCCTGGTACATTAACTCTGGCTCTATTCCAGGCATGATTGACTTCTGTTATAACAGTCAGGATGGCTTTCCTACCAAAAATCCCCACCCTTACCCCAGCTCCTCATCTGCCATTAGCTTAGAATGAAACATGTTGGAAGGCTACATGAGGGACCTCAGAAAGTAGAGGGACAGTGGCACAGCAAAATGAAGCAATATCTCCGGGACAGTCATCCCAGGATCAACAGGCAGCTCTGGGAGGGGCTGAGGACTGAGTCTGCTGACCATCAGCTGACCTCCTCAAATCCATGCTCCCGCCTCACAGTGTCACTTGCTGAGAAGTGGCTGCCCAACCAGGAATGGCATGTCACAGTCACCTGGCATCTAGGTGTGGCCATGCAAACTAATTTTCATCAATGGAATACGGCCACAAGTGATCTGTGTCCCTTCTGGGGCTGAGTGGATAAGAAGCAGATGGGCTTTTTCCTTAGTTTATTCCCATTCAGTGACTACAGAGACTCTGGGGCCCTAGAGGAGGTGGGTGCCACAAGGTAGAAGGAGACTGGATCCCTGAATGGCTATGTGGAGGAAAGTCACCTGCCTGCTAAGAACCTCTGCATTGGACTTTCACACGTGTGAGAAAAATTTATACTGTGTACGCCACTGAGATTTGGGTTTGTCTGTTACAGCACTGAGCTAATGTGGTCACTAACATAGGAACTGAATGCTTTTAGGCTCCAATGAAGTTCTCATTTTTGACACAGGAAAGTTCTAAGAACAACTTGAACCTTCCTGATCACCAGGGTCCAGCTGCAGTTGACAGTATGCTTGTGGGCAGCCTGAACTGATTGCTTGTGCCTCACTGAGAGAAACCCGGGTGGAGGTCATCTATTAAAATGCTTCGCAATCTCGCTAGGCAGGAAGTTTTAGATCTCCCTCATTGGGCCTACCTAAGAGGAAGTGGAATAGACCACCATTTGTTTTGTCACTTGATTTGGGTAAAAAATAAATCTGGATGGATGGGGGAAAGGGGATACAATGTTATTACTCCTCATTAGTTTTGATTTTGAGAAATGTCCCTACTGGGGAAGATGCCTAGTCATCATCCTCCTGGTTTCACCTCCAGCTCCTGCACAGAGTCTAGAATTGCTCAGTCTCCTTCCAGCTCCTTCCTGGCATCGGCCTCTGCAGGACATCCCAGAGCCCTGGGCACAGGCCCACAAGGCCTTCCAGGGCCAGCACAGGCTGTGTGTGCCCAGCTGTGTGTGGTGCCCTCTCATCGCAGCTGTCCATTATGCAGGGAAGAGCAGCTGCCTACCTTTTCCTTGCTAATTTCTCTTCCCTGCTGAGCTGTATGGAAGAGAATAATTGCATTCACTCTGAGCTCTGACATTCTCACATTCAAGCACCTGCTCTACCACTGTTCTCCCACTAGGAAGACAATTTCTGCCACGCTTGGTGTTTTTTTTTTTTATAGCAAACCTGCTAATTAGAAGAACACACTTTAGAAGAGACTGTTGGAGGCCTGTGAATATGGCCAGGGCCAAACCAGCATTTTGAAAGGCTGGTTGGCATTTTCCCCAGTGAAATGTGCCCTGTGAGGAGAATCCCCCACTGAGGCTCAGCAAAGGGGAGACTCCTCTGGAGCTGCTCAACCCCATCTCACTCTTCTAAAAGGACCCAGACCTGTTACCAGAAACAAATCAGGAAAGCATAAATCCAGGGAAAAGGAAAACCAAGTCACAGTCACCATGTTGAATTTATCAGATGCTTTCTCCAGGATACTCAGTTATGGCTACTAGAGGGCTGGGATCAACTGATTTCTTTCAGGATGTGCATTTGTATTCTAGATGACAAATTATGATGCTGTAGCAGCTATTAATTTTGGCAAGGTCAGGGCTAGACAATCTAGGACTCCAAGACTCCCTCTCCTGCAGTAAGCCAGCCATAGATAAGAAACCATAGATAATGAGAGGAACAGCTCCAATCATATCCTTTTATCATCCCTCAAAGAGCCAACCATTAGGTCTTAAGATTACAATGTGTCTCAATTTTTTAAATTTTTATAAATGTACTTAATCATGCAAGTAATAAATAGACTTTCAGTATAGAAACATTAGAGCAAGGATTAGCAAACTATTACCTACAGGCCAAATCTAGCCCTCTGCCTATTTTCATAAATAAAGGTCTATTGGAATACATCATGCCCCTTTGTTTACATGTCATCGATGGCTGCTTTCACATTGAGTTAAGTGTTTAGTAGAATTGAATAGTAGTAACCGTATGGCCCAGAAGGCCTAAAATATGAGGGTACTTTAAGAAGTTCATGGAAAGATTTGTATTTTTTTTTCCGCAAACTTTTTGAAGTACCCTCCTTTTTATCATAAGTTCCTTTACAGAAAAATGTTGCATTAGAGTAAACTGATCAGTAAAAACAAAACTAAATTTCTCGTAGTCTCATCACTCAAAAATCTCTAGGGCTAATATTATCCATTCCTCTCTGCCATTCCCACGGAAACCACTCTCTAGACTCTTTGGAAACTGATGGACTCTTATGCAAAGTTTGGTTTAGGTTGTTGAGACTGATGATGTTACACACACACCAAGAGGCTACTAAAGGTTTATTGCTTCCATAATCGAGGCTTTTCTGGGAAGAGCAGGGAACCTCCCACACCGGTCAGAAAATGGCTTGAGAGAGCAGAGAAAGGAGACTGGCTTGGGGTTTTTATGGTGGTTGAGGCTGAGGCCTGCATGAAGAGCTCCTGAGGGACGCCTGGGACTGTCATGGTTTGAATCTTGTGCTGCTGCTAAAGGAGGGAACACCGAATTCCTTGTCCATTTGTCCAGATGTGGGGCAAAAGGGCAGAGAGAGGTGTGAGGTTTAAAAGCCACTAGCCGTCACACTCCTCATTTCTGCACCACATTCCCCATCTCACTGCTCCTTTTCATCTGTCCAGTGTGTTCCCTCCCTGGTGTGTGACAGAGGCCAAGTAGCTGGCTTCACCCTAAGCTTCTGTTTCTTTTAGGAAGAATTCCAGGCTCCTCCCGTCACCTGCCCTCTTGTGTCCGGTCTCATCCCAGGAAGAGAGTGTTAAGGAACAGCATGTCTCCCGGGCCACAGCAGAGGGAAGGAGTGAGGCAAGGAGGGGATAAAACTCGGAATCTCTTGAGGAGTTCTCCGTTGCTCCTGGTGGCACCCGTGCTCGCCATTTTCTGGCTTGCTCCTGGGGAGCCTTGGTCCCTCGGAAGGGCAAGGAGCCTCCCCTGCTGGGAAACCACTCAGTGAGCGGCTGAGACCAGTTCTGTTTCAGGCCCTGGGGAAAAGTTCTCTTTTTCCCTTCAATTTATTTTTTTCTCATTACGACAGTCAAAGTACCTACAAGTGTAAAATTAGGATAGGAGCTGAAAGGGAAGATGGAGGTTTGCTTCTCACCTTTGCAGATCCCGTGGTGGGGCTGGGCTCGCGGGCACCCACCCCTGGGTATGGATTTAGAGCCTCAGCTCGTGATGAAGACCCCTTTACCTGATGGCGTTCATCTTGCTAGTTCTTTCTTGGGAGCCTCACCAAGCAGCAGCTGAGGTTATGGCAGGAGTCCTGGGTCCCAGCTGAGACACACTTACCAGAAAGGTAGGAACAAGTGCCGTGAGCTCTGGGGAGGAAGGTGTAGAGTGATACAGTGGGAAGGTAAGGGGTATAGCAATTGCCTGCTTTGTGCTAGGTGCTTTATGTACAATACCTTTTATCAAAAGACTTTTATCATGGGAATGCTCAGACATAAATAAAAGCAGAGAGACTAGTACATGGAACCCCATGTACTCATTTTTTAGCTTAAACATCTACCATCCAATATTACCTTATAATCTGTACAACAACCCTGAGAAGCAGGTGTTATTCTTACACCTATTGTCCAAGTGTGGGGACTTTCACTTGCTTGCCTGAGACCACCAAGTGCATGGTAGAAGAAACGTGGTTCTGTCTGGCTCTAAATCCCACACTCTTTCAATATCCTTCCCTCCAGGGAAAGCTTCGTGAAGGAGGGAGCACTTCACCTGGGGCAGAAAAGTAAAAGCGGCCGCAAGAGGACCTTCTGGGAATGGGAGAGAGTGAGTCCACAGCTAGTGGCAGAGATTAGAGAGGAGTCTGATGTGGACACTGGCTGCAAAACTCAGGAAGAACCTTCTGGACCTCAATGCTATAATGTTTGGAAGACTCCTCCACCGCCCAGCCTCGGTGAGGCCTCCAACCTGCACACAGAAGCGCAGATGGGGTTCTGCAGGCTGCACTTCCCTATCCGGTGGCTGCTTGCCAATTAGAGTCAACCCTTCCTCTTACACGGAAAGAGACGTTAATGTGTGTCTTGTTATAAAGTTCCTGAACATGTGGCCTTTCACTACTTCCTGAATGTATACGCAAGTGTAATTTTTTAAATTCACTAGCATAATTTTTTTAATTCAGTTTTTGCCACCAGATTGAATACTGCTCAGCCATTTAAGAAGGGGCCAGTGATATTTTTCTTTTTTTATTTGTTTATTTATTTATTACCTCACACATATAAGTAAGGACATGCAGTATTTCTCTTTCTGTGCCTTACTTATGTCACATAACATAATTTTCTCTAGGTTCATCCAGGTTGCTACGAATGGCAGTATTTCATTCTTTTTTATGGCAGAGTAGTATTCCATTGCATAAATATACACAATTTTCCCTATCCACTCATCCAATGATTGGCATTTAGGCTGATTCCAACTCTTGGCTATTGTAAAAAGGCTGCAATAAACATGGGAGTACAGGTGTCCCTTCAACATGATGATTTCCATTCCTTTGGGTATATGCTCAGCAGTGCAATTGCTGGATCACATGGCAGGTCTATTTGTAGTTGTCTGAGGAATGTCCATACTGTTTTCCATAATGGCTGCACCATTTTACAGTCTTACCAACAGTGTAGGAAGATTCCCCTCTCTCCACATCCCCACCAGCATTTGTTTTTCTCTGTCTTTTTGTTAATAGCCAGTCAAGCTGGGGTGAGATGATATCTCAGTGTGGTTTTGATTTGCATTTCCCAGATGCTGAATGATGTTGAGCATTTTTTCATGTGTCTGTTGGCTATTTGTATATCTTCCTTTGAGCAATGCCTATTCAGCTACTTTGCTCATTTTTAAATCAGGTGACTTGCTTTTTTTAACATTAAGTTGTTTGAGTTCCTTGTATATTCTAGATATTAATCCGTTGCCAGACACATGTTTCGCAAATATTTTCTCCCACTCTTTTAGTTACAATCACAATAATACATTGAACTTTTTAAGAGAAGAAAACAGAACTGAGGTCACTGGGGATGGGAAAGGAGGGGAGAGAGGGGGAAAGGGAAGAATTGGTAAAGATTACATGAAAATCAATTACATTGCATAATGATGAGTATACTAATTATCCTGATTTGAACATCACGTATTGCACATTGGTATTGATATTCAATGCTGTACCCCACAGATATGTACAATCAATTATGCCCCAATAATAAATAAATAAATAAATAAAACACCTGAGGACAACTTTTAAAAAAGTTTTCCTTTTGCCTCTTTCTGTGGTGAAATGTGTCATTCTTCTGACTCTAAAATAGAGACACGTAATAGTTCTTTTCTTTTCTTTTTTTTTTTTTATCTCTAAAGCTCGTGGAAAATGAAATCATGTGTTTTAAATCCCTTAAATTCCTGCTTTTTATTCTTGTCTTTTGTGCCAGAAACCATTTCCCTTTCTAGTCTCTCCTTCATCTCTAAAACCTTTCTTAAAAATTCTTTTCAAAAAAATAAATAAATAAATGTACAATGCTAAGTAGGAGTAACAACAACAACAACAACAACAAAAAAAAAAAATAGAAGGGGCCAGCGATTGCCATTTACTGCTTGGTTTATTATTGAGTGCTTCCAAATAGGGAACAAGAGTGTGCGGAAAGGGAAATGATTCTTTGAATCTGCAAGAGGATGCTAGAGGATGTCTTCAGCAATTTTAATAATAGCTTTGGAACAGATGCCTGTATGATCTTGAAATGATGATAAGTGAAACCCTAAAAAGCTTTACTGTCTCAGGAAAGGTAGCATCAAAGTTGGGAAGGATGGGCCCTAGATATAAAGCATAGGAAATTGAAAAACCTACTTTTATGTTGGCTTTATTAATTCATTCATTAAACAAATAAAACATTTAATAAGCACATACATGTCTACTTTTTATTCCAATATATAGATATCTTACATATATTTTGTGTACAATCTATATCTATTATTTTGAAAAAAAATTGGTCATATTTGTAATATTTACTGTAAATATGTCCGAATTTTTAATATATATATGAAAAAATGTACAACCAAACATTCTCTTGCTTTCTAAATTCTGGGATGAAATTGTGTGGGCTATGTGATTCCTTGGCCCACATTAAAAAAAAAAAAACTCTCAAATTCAGCTCATTAAGGGCATCAAAAGAATCCTATTTGTCATCTGCTGTCAGCAGTATTTTTAAAATTTTAGTGTGTTTGGACCAGCCCGGTGGCACACTGGAGAGTCCGCCACTTGGGAGCGCGGTGGCACTCCCGCCGAGGGTTCGGATCCCATGTGGAGACCAGTTCCCGCTCACTGGCTGAGCGCGGTGCGGGCTCAACACCGAGGGTTGCGATCCCGTTACCGGTCAGTAAAAAAAGACAAAAAGGAAAAAAAAAATTTTTTTAGTGTGTTTAAGTCAGTCACATACTATCTGGAAAATCTATACCCAAATCTAGTCAAATCTGGAAATGTAGATTTAGAGGAAAATATGACTCTCATTTCCAGAAGCTGAGAATAACCTCTAATGCCATATCCAGGGAATGCTAGTTGTACAGATGAGGGGCAAGTGCCCATTTAGTGACAGGACTTTGGACCTAAGAGAGATGAGACACACATGGAAGAAATACAGTAGTAGGGGAAGTAAAGGAGGATAATTTCAGCTCCTAAGTTTCTTCCTTTATGGTTATGATAGAACAGAAACTTGTAAGCTTCCAGGCATGGTTTACTGCTCTCTCTTCACTCCGGTGGGAGAGGAGGCATATGGATAAAGGATAATGCTTTTTATGGCAAGATTTTGATGTTGCTGGGATATTTAGGGATGTGTTCGTCCTTCAAGAGGGCCTTTTCATCTGTTCCTCTAAGGACAGTAAAGGAAGGATGACAGGCTGAGCAAAGCCATACGAGCCAAAATGACACACAGGAGACAACTTAGCATCAGGCTTATAGGTTTTCTGGTGGGACCGAGAGATTTGAACAATCTATACCAGACACAGAGCCACAGGGGACTGGTATAAATGAGTTTCCCTACCACTGCTCCCAAATCGGCAAAAAGCTGCAGTTTGAGAGACTGAGCCATTTCTGCCCTGGAAGTTGATTGGCGTATTTGGTAACACACAAATTCCCAAGTGCATGCAGAATACTGGAGGAGTACGATGGCCCTGTATCTGGAGTACGGCACCCTTACAGAAATGCTACCCCAGCCGCACCGATTTACATGAACTGTTCCTTAACCTCATTCCAAATAGCACTGGTGTCATCTCCCCGCTGTTGCTATTACGTTGCCATAAGTCTTAGGATAGTGGATATTGTGCTAAATATAAAAGGCTGAATCGAAGTATCTGAAGTTAGAATGAAATGATTCTTAGGACAATATACTACAACCATCAAATGACAAACGTAATGCTGTTTTACTGCATAAATGTACACTTTTCATTTCTTCTGGAAATAAATACTCTACAGTTTTAGGCCTTCTATATTGGATTTTTTTAATATGGGCCAATGTGGAAAAACTGTAGATTTCATAATAAATGTTTGAAAATACTGTTCCACTGCAGTGGGTAAGTGAGCAAGAGGCAAGAAAGAGCAATGCACGCACGCGTGCACACACAGACGACGCACGTGCACGGGCGATGACAGCAGCCCTGGCGGAGAGTAAGGAAATGTGCGTCACAATGATGATAAAGTGCAGATTCTTCCTTATCTTATTGGCAAATGTAAAAAAGAATGATAACCCCAAAAGCTGGAAGGAGCAAGGGGAAATGGATATTTGTCTTTCTCCAGTGTTAGGAATACAAATTGTATACTCCTGGAGGGAATTTGAAAATACATATCAAAATATAAATATGCATACTCTTTAACCTAGTGAATTCACCTTTAGGAATTAATTCTAAGGATAAAATCAGACAAGTATACTAAAATACATGTATACAGAGGCTTAGCATAGAAAACAATGGAAGCAAATGTTTATCAATAGGGAATTGCTTATGTAATTTATGATATAAGCCAAACAATTGTGTACTATGCAACCATAATGTAAAGCTATCTTATGGAATAGTTTATGGAGTGCACTGCTGAGTTCGGTAAGTTAAAAGAAAAAGCCGCTTGTGAAATAGAAGGCGTAAGATGCACATCCACAAATGTTTGTGGGTGGAAGGATATGCACTAAAATGAGACTATCATGTGTTTCATGTATGGGCAGAGGGAGGGGGTTCTGTGGATGTTTTCTTTCTATTCTTATAGCTTTTCTTATTGTGTAGGTTTATACTTGTGTGTTTACTTCCAGTTGATCTGTCCACCAAATTTACTGACTATCTGCCATGTACCAAATACTGTCCCTGACACTTGGGGTAAAGAAGTGAACTAGCACCACTGGATAAAAATCCCTATCTTCATGACACTTGCATTTTACTGAAGGGGAGACAGAGAATAAAGTGAATATATACCGGATGGTATGGTAGATAACGTTAGGTGCCCAGGAGAAAAAGGCTTTTCTCATACAAAGCAAGAAAGGGAGTGGGCAGGGACCTTATCCATCTTCCTCCATACTTGCCCTGGGCCTAGCACAGTGTACGGTCTAGAGGAGGGTTCAATAACTGTTTCTGAATGAATTTAAAAGGGGACTTCAATCAGAGCATTCTTTGGCCAGAGTACCATGCTGAAAGCATGCTACAAAACCTTTGCCCCTGGGTTCTCCTCTCTTGGATACATGCAGAAGATTTATCTCCCTTCAAGCCACACATACTTTTCTCTAGACCCAGTAATGTTCAGCTGATCTTGTTCCACCTTTCCTTATTCAATCACATTCTAGTCTGACCTTCTTTAGATTAACATATGCTCCTTGGACTAAACTTGATTCTTTATCATCCAGTTATTTTCCAATCATTTTGTAGGGTGAATTATCTCCATGCATAGATGACCCCATTCATTATATGTTGATGCTTCAGGATATCACATTGTCTTCATATCTTGGGGGAAGTATCCTAAAGTTACTCTACAAATCAAAAAACATCTGGCAATAATAAACATGTTCTTGCTGAGTGCTTTCCTTTATTTCCTCCTTTAGTTTGTACTTCTTCGAATTCTGCTCTTGTTAAGGCTCCATGACTTTTTGTCCCAGAAAAAATTAGTCAAATTATTGAAAGAGGATGCAGCAAGTTAAAAAGGCAGAAGGAACAGTAAATAATGAGTATCTGCTCATATTATTTCAGCTGTTAATAAAAATGTTCTTATGTGCACAGAGACAAATGTCAAGCGCAATTGGGATTTTTAAGCATGACAATGAAATTTAGGATATAGAAGACAAAGAAATATGCATTCAGCAATTATCTTCCACCTGTCTTCACAAATGATGTGAGTGAGGACTTAATGAGGAATTCAGTTGTTAAGAGTGGCAGATGAGGAATTAGCACATACATAGATTAAAGTCAGAAAGGGTCATGATAAGATTAAAGTATTATTAATGAGCAGAGTCTGATGCCTTTTTTAAGTAGATAAGCACAAATACAGTTTTGAAATTATATAATAAAGACCACTTATTGTTATCATTATAAGAAGTTTGTTGCTTAAACATCTGAGCTTTCTGACAAAACAAAAACAACACTTTATCAGATCCTATAGTTACAGTCTATTAGTTATCAGATCTCACAGTTACACCATTAAATAGTCTATCAGTGGTTCTCATTTGCAACAATCGCGGTCCCACCCAGTACTGAGTACCAGCACTCAGTAAGGTATAGCATATTTCCCTCAAATTCCCTACAGTTTCATTTTCAAGTATGCCACTGCCATCTGGTTTTGAGTTTCATTTATCCTGAAAAACTGCTTACTTATCAGCAAAATAGATATATTAACATTTGCCACCAAACAAGCTCTCAGAAATGAGTCAGAGAGAATTCATATTAAATTCCTTGACATTCCCTGTATAAAAAAAAATATTCGAATAGCACATGTGAGCAGCTTCTCACTAGATTTTTGACAGGGAGATAAGTTTCAATGATGAAGACACTAAGCCTTTTCCCTTAAGTCTCAGAAAAGATCAAAAATACTTATTTATTCATGTCCTTTTTGCATACATTATCTCATTTAATCTTTACCACTCTGCAAGAAAAGTTATAATTACTGCAATTTTACAAATACAATTGAGATTCACAGACATCAAGTAACTTGTTCAAGGTCATGCAGCCAGTAAATGGCAGAGCTAAAATTCAAACCTAGATTTTATTGACCCTATGCATTTTGCCCAAAAGGACAGTTTCCTTTTTCTAGAATCTACCCAAAATGCATGTTCCTTTCAGCTGTGTCATCTCTGCACACTCCTATCCCAATAATATGTCAGGTTCTTCTATCAATAGTATATTTGAGGCTCCCAATTAATTTTTTAGGTTATTAGTGTAATTCCCAGCCAGCTATCTCAGCACATCTTAATCATTTTGCCAGGCATTTTTCTATTGTTTGTGTCTGAATATTTTGCCTCTCCTATTAGAGTAGAAAAGGTACAATGGCATAAACCATAACTAAACTCCAGTATACACAGATCCTCAAAGAAGCATGTCAGTCACCCATGAAATGAATGGCACAATGTCTCCGATCTTGAGAGGTTAGCTCTGACTTAGACACACATTCAATAAATCTCATTCTGTTTTTTGAGGTTCCAAGGACAGAAGTCCACTCAAACCAGTTCCAAACAAAGGAGGAGACTTGTGCATTTTCAGAGAGACTTTGTGGGACTCTGAGCAAAACTGAACAACTGTGCTTCTTCTGGAAGGGCCAGAGCCAGTGCTGCTCCCAAGACCAGCTTCTTCTCTTTCATTCTCTCATAGCATCTCCTGACTGGTTGCTGCACTGTCTTCTTTTTCTGATGGTCAGCTGTCTCATCTTGCACATGGCCAGTAACGGTTGCCCCAGCCAGATCCCTGGAAAAGCTTTTACTTTTAGCATACCCCTCCCCCCACCACTGTCTCATTCTGTCTCTCATTCAAATTGCTGAGACAGAATCTGATTTACCCAGCTCATTTGTTCAAGCCAGGACCTACAATCCTAGGTCGCTGACTAGTTAATGGTTGGGGCACCTCTGGGTTAGAGGTTACCCCTAGTCCAGTTGGTTGCATGGGGAATAGGTTCAAGTCCCCTGGTTCACCACCCACTCGTTCTAAAAGGAAATGTCAGGTTGGGCAGACACCAAGGACTCTGTCTAATGCCCATATGTTCAAGTTCAGGTCTCCCTCTTCATGAGAAGGTTTGCCTTACCACCTCTTTTCTAAACCAAAAGATAGATCCTCAACCTCAGCATAACATGTAATTGAATTTCAGCCATTCTCAGTGAAAATGTTGATGAAGGAAATGAGGTCACTTCATAAAAGAAATGGTGAAGTCATAGAACCTAAAAACAAAGTTACAAATTAAAGGGATTTTAAGGAGAAAACAACTGTTACATGACAACAGTTTCGACCTTGTTCTAGCAAAAGGAATTTCAGGCCATATTTATGCAGAACCACTCAACTGAGCATTTAGAAGGCAATTTAGAGTTTAGATGGGCTCAGACGGAGACTTGAGAATAGATTGATCTCCTATATGTTGAATTCAGTCAGGAAAATACCTGAAAAAAACTAGCTACCATCCTAGGATTTGGGGTTATTTTAGCAACAAACTTTAATAAACAAGGTATTCATCTGTTAATATCTGTGGACTTGCTAAAAGAAACTGAATTGACCCCCCAACAATGGGGTCAATGGTATTTAATCACTAAATACCTTATCAATACAACAGTGGAGTGAAAAGGACTTAAAACATGTTACTATAACCCAAAATGCATGTCTCACATCTTTTTCAATATTCACTTTGCAATTCCATTACTGATTGTCTCTGACAGCAGGTGTAGTACAACTTTATGGGCAGTCTTTTCATTTTATGGAGCTTTCTATCTGAAATATTAGAGAGTTGGGATTAGTGATTTCATAGACCTGAGTTCTATCATTCATAAATCTTTTATCTTAAAATTGAAAGCATTATCTTTAAATGTGTTCTACAAATCTTTCATGGGAATAGAAGGTCATTTATGAACTATATGTGAGGTGACTAGATGAAGTATACTTTATGAAGTTTTTGGACCATTAATTCTAGATTTTGATTTTTCTTCATTTAAAAATAAATGATACCTTTGAATGTTTTGAGAGTGTTATGGGAAAATCAGGTTCAGTGAATTTTCTCTTTGTGGTCACTGAGGTAGGTCACCAAGGTGATTGAAGTCTCCCAAAGGACTTTTAAATATTTGAAACTGAAAATATTTAAGGGTGTACCAAATAAGCAGTGCTTTAATTTTTATTTATATTCTATTTTTGGTTCAGTGTGATTATAGCCTCACCAAGATGGGTGATCAGTAATGAATGTGTCCTGTTGGCAGATCCCTCCAGGGCTCTGATTCAATCTTTTGAGTTATGGGATGAGGACAAAATGAACTATTTTTCAAGCTTGTAAATATGTGACAAATGACAGTGCAAGAACTATTGATTCCAATCACAGTGATACAATGTTTCATAGTCAAGACTGACTCTGGCTTTACAAATTACTTGCAAGTTGAACAGTAAACCCATGCACGACACGCTTCAAACTGGATCAATCTTCAAGAATATTTGTGTCAGTGTTCACCTCCAATTTAAATAAATTCCCCAAATGGACTTTTCCTCTATTTTTACATTAAAATGGTGCTGTTGAGCTTTTCCCCATCTTAAACAAGGAAGAGAGAAGAACTTCTTGATAAAATTCCCAGTGACGCTATGCACATTAATCTGTGTACCTTTATTAGTCAGATAGTCATAATCCAAATATAATTGGAAATACCTCTCAAGAATATGAATGTTGAAAAATTTCAGAGGTACTGCCTGGATCAGCACTCAAATTCTATTCAAACATATCTGATGACAACAACAAAAAAATTCAATAGGTTAGTATTTGAGATATTCCAATAGCCATTGTGTTCCTGTTTGGGGCAATTGGATCCGATTATTTTTGAAAGAGTCCCTAACATGTCAGGCATTTACATGTGAAGACACACCCTCTATAAAATCTCCTCACTAAGCACTCCTGTTTGTGAAGAAAACTTTTCTTGAACTCCCACTACACAAACCTGGTAAAATATACTTCGGGGGCCAGAAGTCAGTTTTGCAGCAATTGTGAGAAGGCGGCATCTGTCCTGTCCCCACCCTGTTCTGGAGGACCATTTTAAACTTGCCCTCAGGTTGTCATGGTGTATTTTATGCAGGACTGACCTTAGTGGAGGCTCTGCATGCTGATGTATTATTGACCTTCTTCCCCACTGCTTGCTCAAACAGGCCATCTGGGTACCAGGACGGCACAGGGAATATGTCCAACTTTCCACAACAGGATAAAAATAAACAAAACGAAGTGGGGTGGGATGGGGTGAGGGACGGAAGGCTCTTTAGCTTGTACTATGGACTCGTTTATTCAGACATAATTGGCGTGGATCTGGCCCAGGCACAGTTTCATTCTTTGTCTAACCTACTGGCCTCCTAGCCCCTCCCCCCATTGTTCATCTCCATCAAAGTGTGATGAGCCACTAAGCAAGAAAGGAGGGCAGAGACGCCGCGAGGCCACCACCAGCCCCTCATTACAGAGTCACGCTTCTGGAGAGGCTGGAATTAGCCAGGGCGTGTGTGTGGCCACTGAGACCCGGCAGACGTGATCTCGGCCCAATCCACACTGGGGGGGTGGGGGCACTGCTTCTTTCTCCCGTCTTCTCCTCTGCCCTCAGTGGGTTCTGGGGATCTGGAACCTGGTGAGTGGGTTATCATGGCTGGGGGTCTGGCTGGCTGGGCAGCCCTCAGCTCTCACCCAGTTGAATCACAAAGAACCCAGCCTTGCCAAGACAAGCCAGGCACATTTTCAGCTTCCCCAGTGAATTTTTACCAGGCTGGAATCCATTTTTAGCAGCTTCACTTGTTTGATCAATGGCTTCCATTCAATGAGGATATTGACTTAGGAAACTAGCTCCGAATGTCAGATGCGGTTTAAGCCACGCCACTCTCCAGGACCCAAAGATAATCGTGAGTTCTCTGCAGCACAGAAACACTACCATTGGCAAGGGGGTGGGGGATTCTGCTTAACCTCTCTTCCTGAGCTTCAAAAAACACTGTTTACTCTCCTTTTCTGAAGGAAAGGGCTGTTTGTTTAGAAATTAGTTGAAGAGAATAAAGAGTATTTTTAAAAGGTACACATTTTAAGTATTTTTATGTTAAAATAGATTTTTGAACAAAATATTCAGCATAATTTATTTTACATAGCATAGAAATGCAGTAGATGTTAGCCAAGAACAAGCCGTCACCTCCTGGAAGCCTTCTCTGTCCCCTGCCCCTACCCATTTTCTCTCTTCTCCTTTGTTCTCCTGTGGCCCTTCGTAGAGACCATTATAATACTCTCCATAAGACAATTTGTTGTTGATCTATGTCCATCCTTTTGAGAGTAGGAAAGGCTAGGGGTGTGCTTTACTCATCTGTGCCAAGTCAGTCCTGCACCTGCCATAAGGAACAAACTCAATATATATTGGCTGAACATATGACTAATCACAGCTAGTAATCATTTAGAATTTAGTAATGCACCAGCCACTTTAGGTTCACCATCACGACTACTGATGATACAACCCTCATCCCCACTGTACAGATTAGAAAACTGAGGCCCAGAGAGGTTACATAGTCGCTAGAAGAGTGTGAGTCAGGATTTTCACTCAGGCTTTCTGATGACAGGGCCTGGCTTCTAGCTACACCACCACTCCATGATGAATGAATGCTCATACCCCCCTTAGTGTACCAATGGGAAATGTATGCTTCCATCTTTGGATTAAGTAAGGACAATTCTACTCCATCCCTGGGTATGTTGGGTTGTGGCAATTATTCAGGGTCTTTGGGGAGATAGAACACAAATTGTAAAATACAGTCAGGCTCTGTTTACTCAATTTGTTAAGGCTTTTTTATAGCAGCAGAATTGAGAGACACAAGCACAGACTTAGGATGTGCATTGATTGTGTCTTCAGCAAAGTGGACTGATCTGTGGTATACAGACCCACTGAGGCAGTGGATATTGTTGTTTTAATGTGCAGGCTTTACAGCATACAAACTTCCTTCCAGGATCTCCTCCTACCAGGATGACTTTGAATAAGCAACACAACCTCTCTGACCCTCAATTTCCTCATCAGTAAAATGGGACAAATAAATGGTGCTTTTCTCACATGGATGAATGAGAAAATGCATATGAAAACACTTAGCACAGTAACTGGTGCATGTTTAGTTTAATAAATGGTGGGCATCTTTATGACATCGAAACATCTGGATATATTTGAAAACCTAGTTAAAGTAAATATATATATATATATATAAATAAAGTAAATAAAAATTACCAAGGATAACACAGGTAAGGGAATGCACAAAACATAAAAAAGAAAAATATCCATCTAATTCTACTGAACTATACATTTAAAAATGGTTAAAATAGCAAACTTTATGTTAGGTATATTTTACCACAATAAAAAACTCATTATATGTCAATGTAAAAACAAAAAACAACAAACAAAAAAATAAATAAAACTATAATTGCTGTGAAAATTCCTAAACTATTTAGAATAATATGTGTTGTTTTTATTATTGTTAAACTTTAATACTGTTAAAATTTTTTAATTAAAATATTTTTGTGTGTCAAGTAATAACTACATCTAACCAAATTTTATTAATATTACTAGAACTCTTTTTCTCTTTGAATTTCTAAGAACTAAGTAGGCTTTCAAAAAGGTTTTTGTTACGTTTTTTAGCAAGTTACCATTTTCAAAGCACATATTTTATCACATTTTCTTCAAAACACATCGAGGTTAATGTTTCCCATGGTCTAGAACAAGAGATGAGTTTGCCTTGCACAGAGTCCCTTGGTACCTGTCTAGGAAAGCCCAGCCTGTTGGGCTTAGGAGGTCAACGGCTGCCGCAGAGTGAGCCTTAACAAAGGTAGCACACAGACTGGCTCCAATCTGTGGCTGCAGCGTCCCCACTTCATGTATCTTGCCTGCTTCTTCTTTAACACACTGAGCTGTCTCACAATAGCAGCAGTTGCCATCCCGACATCTCTGGGACCTGAAGTCAGGTCCACATGACCTACCTCTGATTTGGTAAATACTGACTCTTTATCTGGAGGACGGTGAGAAGGTGCAAGAGAACTACCAATACCTCCAAGGTTAAGACTAAGAGATGGGATGGAAAGTTGAGGGGTGAAGTGATAGCCTTGTGGCACGTTGGAAGCTCAGCTTGTGTCCAAGAAGAGCATTTCAGGCCTTAGACTGGAAAGAGAGATCCCGGTTCTCATCATGGGCACTCAGAAATGCCAGGGACCTCCTTTGCAGAAGTTTAAGGCAAGCACAAGACCTAGAAGTTCAGGTGGGCCAGATATCAATGATCAAGAACGCTGGTTCAAGGAGCTAAGTGATAAGGAGCCACAGCTGCCTGGGCACCAAATGACAAGGTAAATGCTATGTATTGGGGAATATTTACCTGAAAGCCATACATCAGATGGAACTGAGGGGGGGAAGTAGAAGCCAATTCAGGCAGTGAATGTGTCCACGTTTGAAAGATCCTCAGCCAGACTCCTTCAGCCCTGACTTTACAATTCACTTCCAAGTTCCATTTTGGGGTCAGCATCCTTCTACTCCCCACTTTTCATCCAAGCTAAACATGGCCAAGGCCTTTGTCCTTCAGACTCAAGATTAAAGGACCATCTACTCTTTCCTATCCTGCAGTGCCCACGTCCATCCAATTGCCATTTACATTGACAATGTCACTCATTCATTTAAGTTTAATAGCGTCATACTACGAACATCTGTCACCGTGTGCTGTCATCTCCATCCACACTGCCAAACCCCTCGTCTAGACCCAGATCACTTCTCCTCCGATTAACTCCTCCCTCTTCTCTTTTTCACTTTGGGCCTCTATTTATCAAATATCACTAACCTTCCAGCTAATGTACCAAGCAAAGGATTAGAATATTAGTGCCAGATAGGGCTTTCAAACTCTGAATTAATTAGAGATGAAACTGAGGCTCTGAGAGGTAAAGCCACACAGGAAGGGAGACGAACTTTAAAGGCCGGCTTTGAATCTGTGCGTGGGTACTCTCAGGCTGTGCTGCATTGTTGTCCTGTGTGATTATGGTGTATGTCAATTTCACTAGCTAACAAAGCACAAAACAAGGACCTGAACAGCTAGAAATAAAGAGTCTAAACTTGCTGCTTAATAAAAATAATAGAAAAAGAATCCTTTATAACATGTACCCATACCTAGAAAGATACCCACTGGCTTCCTTCCATTAGAGTCCGGGGCCACAATTTAAAGAATCTCCTGCACAGATTAGAGCAGGAGTTGGCAAAGTACCACCCATGGGCCAAACCAGCCAGCCGCCTGTTTTTGTAAATAAATCTTATGGGAACGCACCCATGCCCACTGGTTTGTATATTGTCTATGATTGCTCTTGAGCTACAGTGGAGGCACTCAGGAGTTGTGACAAAGACATACGACCTGAAAAACCTAAAATGTTTGCTATCTGACCTTTCACCAAAAAAGTCTGTCGAACCCTGAAATGGATTTCATCTTCTGGGTGGGGGTTTTCTGTGAAAGTTGTCAGAGGTGGCTCATGGCCACAGCTGGTTGTGGTCCTTATCTCTGCATCTTTTGTTCCTAATTTTTGAGCTCTTTTGATGCCAGTTGTGCCCAAGTCTTCTACCTCTGCAAGTAGAAGCCCACAGATAAAATTTCACCTGCCAGTACTCTATCACTATCTAGTGGTCTTCCGACAGGCCTCCCTGCCTCCAGTCTAAAGCCTCCAAACTGCATTCCATGCAGCTGCCTGTGCTCTTCATTGATCTGGACCAGGGTCCTCTCTGGCTTACCTGTCTAGCTTTAACTTCTCCTGTCCCCATGCCCAGGTTCCCCTGTACTTGAAGTGGCCTGAGTGCACAATGCCACTGCCGCACATCGTGCCGTTGTGCTATCGCCTTCTCTCCCTCTGCATCGGCCTGGGGAGCTCATGATTGTTCAATTGCTTATTCACAAGCCACTTCAAAGTTGCCTCCTTCCCTGACCCAGGTAAGCAGTGGGGATCCCCTTTACCTTTGAGCCAGTAAAGTACCTCTAATACAGAACAGCCCATTATCATGGTTGTTTTATATATGCAAACCTCCTGTCACTAGACTGGAGGCTCCCCATGGACATTTGTTAATGTATTTCCAGAGCCTAATACTGTACTTGGCAATAGTGGACTACAAATACATGTTTTTTTAAAATAAATGGATGGATGGGTGGGAAAAGTAGGAAAGGAAGCAAGGTGGGAAGGGGAGAGGGAAGAGGAAGAAAGAAGGCAAAGAGGAAGAGAAAGAAAGGAGAAAAGGGAAGAGAGATGAACCAGTTTCTCCAGTAGAGTCTTCTGCCTTCTGTGCTCATGGTTTGGCATTACTTTGCTAAACCAAACAGCTCTTTCTTTGCTGTATAACCAAGAGGGCAGCCCCAGGGACATGATCTGTTCAGTGGTATTTTTTGAACATGCTACTGTTTGCTTCTGCAAAGTCTTCTTGAAGATGTGCCAAGAGGAAGAAGGGATAAGCCTTCTTAACCAGACTTAGTGTTTTAAAACCCCTTAACTTGGGTGCCACCCAATCACAGACTTGGTAATATGGTAAAGAAGGAGATTAGTATAGAAAACTGCTAATAGGGGCCAAACAGCCTCAAAATTAACTGGCTTCGATTGTTTTTACAAATCTTCTGCTCTTCTCCAAGGAGTATTCAAGATTGTCACCTATGGCATTGAATGTTTTAATTAAAGGTTTTGTGACACCCCCAAGGTGAGAGGCTAATACAGGAAAAATTTCCTCAGATGGGAAAGTAGTGAAAATTGTTTTTCTACATACTGAAACATTGCCTCCTTCCATCAATAGGAATATTCATGTGGGTCAAGGACGCATGCAAGAGACTGCTGGTGAGGAACTTACATGCACTCTGAAGGGCATTTTGCATCTGGATACTTCTGATGATATACCTTTAAAAATATAGCTCTATTATGGATGCATTTCATTAGTTAAAGGGTGACATTTCTCCACATTAATGAAATAGAGTTAAGTTCCAATCAGATGGAGCTGCCATAAATATCCAATTCTAACTGATAGAGTTTTTACACTTTCATTGATGATAAAAAATGGCTTCCTGATTAAAAGAGAAATCCTAGCTACTTCTTAGAAGAACAGTTGGGAGGAAAAGGAACATAAAATAAAGATGTATTGCAGAAGAAAGCAAAGCTATGCAAGTTTCACATTTTTCTTAAATGCACATGACAGGGCTCCAATGGAAAGCCCTCTGTGAAATAATTTACAACGGGTGAAACGAAGGCTCAGAGAAGTTAATTGAACTTGCCCTGAGTCACTTGCAGATTTGTGGTGGGAATGGGATTTGAACCCAGAGCCACTGAGTTATGATGCAATTGCTCACCCCGGAAGTGTCACATTGTACAGAGACATCAGGAACATTATTGCAAAAGTTAGCACGAGAAAACCTGGCTGCTAAAGTGGAATTCTACTGGTAATTTTACTGAGCCATAGCCCCTGGCACCCTGGTAGTCTATTGGTTTGTATTGCTGACTGGTCAGTAGTCATTCTCCTTTCAGATGTTCATTAAAACTGTGGTCATTTATTTTTGCAGTTAATCATTTTAATGCTATGTTTAGCTTCTTTTTAATTTCAAGGGAAAATTTAAAAGAAAAACTTGCTCTATGGACTACAGTTAAATTTTTCTAATTCGGACCCCAATAAATTCAGGATTTGTGGTAACTGCATCCAAACTGAAGCTGAATTTTGTGCTGTTTTTGAAGAAAAGATAAACTAAGCAAGTTAATAACATAAATAAATGGCATATTTAACGTATTTAGATATAGCCATGCATTTTTTAAAAATGTTTGCAAGAGATAGTTTGCAATGAATATGCTAAAGGATAATAACAACTGTCATATACTAAGTGTCTATGGCCAGACCAAGAACAAGAGATGACATGATATATCATCAATGCTGGTCCCTACCACAAGCCTATAAGATGGTTATTTTATTTCTTATTTTAAAGATAAGAAAACTAAGGGAGATTGTTTGACCAAGGTCTTAAACAGGAAAGAGTTGGGATTCAAGCCCAGGTCTGGTTGGCCCCAAAGCCTGTGTTCTCATCTTTATGCTGTATTGCAATAATTCCCAGTCTTCTGGGGGTCCTGGACCCATATAAGAGTGTGATGAAAGGTGGAAAACAGAACACACCAAAATGTTGCATATGATTTCAACAGGATTTTCAACTCAAGAATACCTGCTCTGCCACCTATTTATAAATCTATTCCTTTCTATTCCTAAAAGCAGGTCATCCAGCTGAAACCATTTTGTTAGGCATATGATTTTTTTAGATAACTGTTTATCGGAAAGCAACACAATTTTCATTTGCAAATAGATTAATTCTGACTTTTAATTAATTTATTCTTAGCTGATATTGGAAAAGTTGTATTGTACAAAAATGGAGTTCAGTATCCCCTTAATACTAATTGATAATTTACCCAACTATTTTATTTTAGATGATATCCTGGTTGTTCCTTAAATTGATCCAATACAAAGCAGGCAGTGGACTGGTAGTGATGTGTTTGAGCCCAGACCAGAGGTTGCACACTGGAGGCTGAAGGCAGTGCTGGGTGGAGCCATAGTGGAGCCTGAGA
Organism: Galeopterus variegatus; assembly: GCF_000696425.1. NCBI lineage: Eukaryota > Metazoa > Chordata > Mammalia > Dermoptera > Cynocephalidae > Galeopterus > Galeopterus variegatus. Next base: position 225,456 of record NW_007728478.1, read on the forward strand.
GTAAAGAAAAAATCAGTAACACTGGGCCGGCCCGGTGGCGCACTGGATAGTGCGCCGCTTGGGAAGCGCGGTGGCGCTCCCGCCCGAGGGTTCGGATCCCATATACAGACCGGCTCCCGCTCACTGGCTGAGCGAGGCGCGGGAGCAACACCGAGGCTTGCGATCCCGTTGCCGGTCCCTGGTCCGGTACGGGGGCAACACTGAGGGTTGCGATCCGTTGCCGGACACGGAAAAAGACAAAAAAGACAAAAAAAATAAATAAATAAATAAAATAAAATAAAATAAAAT